>NW_017212125.1:0-16945 GCF_001704415.2 Capra hircus
CCTTTGGAGAGCGTCTCCTCTTGAAATGCGTAGGAACGCCGGGAATTCTTTCCCGACCACCAGGGAAAGGATCAATCCTTTCGAGCTATGAGGCAGAAACAGGGCTCCTCTGATGTGGGCGGGACTCTCGTGCTCTCTCGAGTCGAGACGGGTATGTTGGGAACTTCTTGAGTTGCAGCAAGGGTGTGAAGGACCTTTGGAAGTTCCAGAAGTCAGGTGTGATTAGCCTCGAGATACCTCAGCGGAAATGGGACTCGCTCGCCTGGAGTGGAGAATCCTAGATTTTCTCGAGTTGCGGCAGGTGCTCTCGACTTATGACGGGGACCTCAGGGACCCGCTCTGGTGGACACAGGAAAGGCAGTCCCATGGGAGTTGCTCCGGCATCTCGGGATTTCTCGCCCGTCGATGCCGGGCCTAAGTCCTTGTGTGGTATCGGAGCCGGACCTGAGATTCCTCTGCAGAACTGAGGATCCTCTCCAGTGCTGACATGAATCTTGGGTACTTCTGGAGTCTCCCCCAGGGGAGTCAGTCCTCGTCTCGAGTGGGGGGCATGCTCATGTGCTTTCCTCCCGAGATGCAGCAGCAGTGTTATGCGTCCCTTCGCCTGGATCAAGGGATGTGTGGCTTTCACTCGAGGCTTACCCACGAGGGTTTCCCACGAGGCTTTCCCACAGGGCTGTCCCACGTGCCACCGTGGTGTGAGTCCATTCTCGGCTTGAAAGTCGAGGCAGTGCAGGGCAAACAGGTTTCCCTGGAATGGACTGAGACATCTGGGGGACTCTGGGAATGGTGGCACGACCCTGGAGTTCCTCTCGCCTTTCCTGTGGAGAGTGCCTCCTCTTGAGATGCGACGGAAACGCCGGGAATTCGTTGCCGACCACGCAGGGGAAGGATCCCTCCTCTCGATCTAGGAGGCGGAAACGGGGCTCCTTTGGATGTGGGCAGGACTCTCGTGCTTCCTCTCAAGTCGAGACGAGTATGTTGGGGAACTTCTTGAGTTGCAGGCACGGGTGTGAAGGACCCTTTGAAAGTTCCAGAGGTTAGGTGTGATTTGCCTGGAGACGACTCAGCGGAAATGGGCCTCATCTCGCCTGGAGGGAGAACCTGCTGTATTTTCTCGAGTTGCGGCAGGTGCTCTTGACTTACGACGGGAACCTCAGGGACACGACTCGTGGCCTCAGGAAAGGCCAGTCCCCATGCGAGTTGCACGGGGGCCTCTCGGGATTCCTCTCCCGTCGATGCCGGGGCCTAAGACCTTGTGTGGAGTCGGTGGCGGAACCTGAGGATTCCTCTTCAGTGCTGACATGGATCTTGCGGTACTTCTGGAGTCTCCCCAGGGTAGTCAGTCCTCATCACGAGTTGGGGCATGCACGTGCGCTTTCCTCCCGAGGTGTAGCAGCAGTGTCACGCTTCCCTTCGCGTGGATCGAGAAATCAGGATCTTTTGCTCGAGGCTTTCCCACCAGGCTTTCACAGGAGGCTTTCCCACAGGGCTCTCGCACATGCCACCGTGTTGTGAGTCGATCCTCGGCTTGAATGTCGATGCAGTGCAGGGAAAACAGGTTTCCCTGGAATGGACTGAGACATCTGGGGGACTCTGGAAATGGTGGCAAGACCCTGGAGTTCCTCTCGCCTTTCCTGTGGTTGCGCCTCCTCTTGAGATGCGAGGGGAACGCCGGGAATTCTTTCCAGATAACGCAGGGAAAGTATCCTTCCTCTCGAGCTATGAGGCGGAAACGGGCTCCTCTGGATGTGGGCAAGACTCTCGTGCTTCCTCTCGAGTGGAGAGGGGTATTTCGGGGAACTTCTTGAGTTGCAGCTAGGGTTTGAAGGCCCCTTTGTTAGTTCCAGACGCTTGTTGATTAGCCTCGAGACGCCTCATCGGATATGGGCCACATCTCGCCTGGAGGGGAGAACCTCCTGGATATTCTCGAGTTGCAGCAGGTGCTCTCGACTTACGACGGGGACCTCCGGGACCCGCTCTGGTGGCCTCAGGAAATGACAGTCCCCATGCGAGTTGCTCGGGGGCCTCTCGGGATTCCTCTCCCGTCGATACCGGGGCCTAAGACCTTGTTTGGAGCCGGTGCCGGAACCTGAGAACTCCTCTCCAGTGCTGACATGGATCTTGGGGTACTTCTGGAGTCTCCCCTGGGGAGTCAGTCCTCGTCTCGAGTGCTGGCATGCACATGCGCTTTCCTACCGAGCTGTAGCAGCAGTGTCACGCTTCCCTTCGCGTGGACCAAGGAATCAGGGGCTTTCCCTCGAAGCTTTCCAACGAGGCTTTCCCACGAGGCTTTCCCAGAGGGCTGTCCCACGTGCCACCGTGGTGTGAGTCGATCCTCGGCTTGAAAGTCGAGGCGGTGCTGGGAAAACAGGTTTCCCTGGAATGGACTGAGACATCTGGGGGACTCTGGGAATGTGGCACGATCCTGGAATTCCTCTCGCCTTTCCTGTGGAGAGCGCCTCCTCTTGAGATGCGACGGGAACGCCGGGAATTCTTTCCCGACCACGCAGGGAAAGAATCCCTCCACTCAGGCTAGGAGGTGGAAACGAGGCTCCTCTGGATGTGGGCGGGACTCTCGCGCTTCCTCTCGACTGGAGACGGGTATGTCGGGGAACTTCTTCAGTTGCAGCAAGGGAGTGAAGGACCCTTTGTAAGTTCCAAAGGTTAGGTGTGACTAGCCTCGAGACGCCTCAGCCGAAATGGGCCTCATCTTGCCTGGAGGGGAGAACCTCCTGGATTTTCTCGAGTTGCGGCAGGTGCTCTCGACTTACGACGGGGACCTCAGGGACCCGCACTGGTTTCCTCAGGAAAGGCCAGTCCCCATGCGAGTTGCTCGGGGCCTCTAAGCATTCCTCTCCCATCGATGCCAGGGCCCAAGACCTTGTGTGGAGTCGGTGCCGGAACCTGAGGATTCCTCTCCAGTGCAGACATGGATATTGGGGTACATCTGGAGTCTCCCCAGGGGAATCAGTCCTCGTCTCGAGTGGGGGCATGCACGTGGGCTTTCCTCCCGATCTGTAGCAGCAGTGTCACGCTTCCCTTCGCGTGGATCAAGGGACCTGTGGCTTTCCCTCAAGGCTTTCCCACGAGGCTTTCCCACAGGGCTGTCCCACGTGCCACTGTGGTGTGAGTCGATCCTCGGCTTGAAAGTCGAGGCAGTTCAGGGAATACAGGTTTCCCTGGAATGGACTGAGACATCTGGGGGACTCTGGGAATGGTGGCACGACCCTGGAGTTCCTCTTGCTTTTCCTTTGGAGAGCGTCTCCTCTTGAGATGCGTAGGAACGCCGGGAATTCTTTCCCGACCACCAGGGAAAGGATCAATCCTTTCTGAGCTATGAGGCAGAAACAGGGCTCCTCTGGATGTGGGCGGGACTCTCGTGCTTCCTCTCGAGTCGAGACGGGTATGTTGGGGAACTTCTTGAGTTGCAGCAAGGGTGTTAAGGACCCTTTGGAAGTTCCAGAAGTCAGGTGTGATTAGCCTCGAGATACCTCAGCGGAAATGGGACTCAGCTCGCCTGGAGTGGAGAACCTCCTAGATTTTCTCGAGTTGCGGCAGGTGCTCTCGACTTATGACGGGGACCTCAGGGACCCGCTCTGGTGGCCTCAGGTAAGGCAAGTCTCCATGCGAGTTGCTCCAGGGCCTCTCGGGATTCCTCTCCCTTCGAAGCCGGAGCCTAACATCTTGTGTTGAGTCGGTGCAGGAACCTGAGCATTCCTCTCCAGTGCTGACATGGATCTTGGGGTACTTCCTGAGTCTCGCCAGGGGAGTCAGGCCTCGTCTCGAGTGGGGGCATGCACGTGCGCTTTCCTCCCGAGCTGTAGCAGCAGTGTCAATTTTCCCTTTTCGTGGATCAAGGGATCTATGGCTTTCCCTCGAGGCTTTCCCACGAGGCTTTCCCACAGGGCTGTCCCACGTGCCACCGTGGTGTGAGTCGATCCTCGGCTTGAAAGTCGAGGCAGTGCAGGGAATAAATGTTTCCCTGGAATGGACTGAGACATCTGGGGGACATGGGAATGGTGGCACAACCCTGGAGTTCCTCTCGCCTTTCCTGTGGAGAGGGCCTCCTCTTGAGATGCGACGGGAACGCCGGGAATTCTTTCCCCACGCCGCAGGGAAAGGATCCCTCCTCTCGAGCTAGGAGGCGGAAACGGGGCTCCTCGGCAGGTGGGCGGAACTCTCTTGTTTCCTCTCGAGCGGAGACGGGTATGTCGGGGAACTTCTTGAGTTCCAGCAAGGGTGTGAAGGACCCTTTGGAAGTTCCAGAGGTTAGGTTTGAATAGCCTCGAGACGCCACATCGGAAATGGGCCTCATCTCGGCTGGAGGGGAGAACCTCCTGGATATTCTCGAGTTGCGGCAGGTGCTCTCGACTTACGACGGGGACCTCAGGGACCCGCTCTGGTGGCCTCAGGAAAGGCCAGTCCCCATGCGAGTTTCTCGGGGGCCTCTCGGGATTCCTCTCCCGTTGATGCCGGGTCCTAAGACCTTGTGTGGAGTCGGTGCCTGAACCTGAGGATTCCTCTCCAGTGCTGACATGGATCTTGGGGTACTTCTGGAGTCTCCCCAGCGGAGTCAGTCCTCGTCTCGAGTGGGGGCATGCACGTGCGCTTTCCTCCCCAGCTGTAGCAGCAGTGTTGCGCTTCCCTTCGCATGGATCACGGCATCTGTGGATTTCCCTCGAGGCTTTCCCGCGAGGCTTTCCCACGAGGCTTTCCCACAGGGCTGTCCCACGAGCCACCGTGGTGTGAGTCGATCATCGGCTTGAAAGTCGTGGAAGTGCAGGGAAAACAGGTTTCCCTGGAATGGACTGAGATATCTGGGGGACTCTGGGAATGGTGGCACGACCCTGGAGTTCCTCTCGCCTTTCCTGTGGAGAGCACCTCCACTTGAAATGCTATGGGAACCCCAGGAATTCTTTCCCGACCACGCAGGGAAAGGATCCCTCCTCTCGAGCTTGGAGGCGGAAACGGGGCTCCTCTGGATGTGAGCGGGACTCTCGTGCTTCCTCTCAAGTGGAGACGGGTATGTCGGGGAACTTCTTGAGTTGCAGCAAGGGTGTGAATAACCGTTTGGAAGTTCCAGAGGTTACGTGTGATTAGCTTCGAGACGCCTTAGCGGACAAGGGCCTCATCTCGCCTGGAGTGGAAAACCTCCTGGGTTTTCTCGAGTTGCGGCAGGTGCTCTCGACTTACGACGGAGACCTCAGGGACCCGCTCTGGTGGACACAGGAAAGGCCAGTCCCCATGGGAGTTGCTCAGGGGCATCTCGGGATTTCTCGCCCGTCGATGCCGGGGCCTAAGTCCTTGTGTGGTATCGGAGCCGGGACCTGAGGATTCCTCTGCAGTGCTGACATGGATGTTGGGATACTTCTGGAGTCTCCCCAGGGGAGTCAGTCCTCGTCTCCAGTGGGGTCATGCACGTGCGCTTTCCTCCGGAGCTGTAGCAGCAGTGTCACACTTCCCTTTGCGTGGATCAAAGCATCTGTGGCTTTCCCTCGAGGCTTTCCCATGAGGCTTTCCCACGACGCTTTCCCACGAGGCTTTCCCACAGGGCTGTCCCACGTGCCACCCTGGTGTGAGTCGATCCTCGGCTTGAAAGTCAAGGCAGTGCAGGAAAACAGGTTTCCCTGGAATGGACTGAGACATCTGGAGGACTCTGGGAATGGTGGCACGACGCTGGAGTTCCTCTCCCCTTTCCTGTGGAGAGCGGCTCCTCTTGAGATATGCCGGGAATGCCGGGAATTCTTTCCCGCACACGCATGAAAGGATACCTCCTCTCGAGCTGGGATTCGGAAACGGGGCTCCTCTGGATGTGGGCTGGACTCTCGTGCTTCCTCTCCAGTTGAGACTGGTATGTTGTGGAACTTCTTGAGTTGCAGCATGGGTGTGAAGGACCCTTTGGAAGTTCCAGAGGTTAGGTGTGATTAGCCTCGAGACCCCTCAGCGGAAATGGGCCTCATCTGATGAGGAGAGGAGAACCTCCTGGATTTTCTCGAGTTGCAGCAGGTACTCTCGACTTACGACGGGGACATCAGGGACCCACTCTTGTGGCCTCACGAAAGGCCAGTCCCCATGCGAGTTGCACATGGGCCTCTCGGGATTCCTCTCCCGACGATGCCGGGGCCTAAGATCTTGTGTGGAGTCTGTGCCAAAACCTGAGGATTCCTCTCCATTGCTGACATGTATCTTGGGGTACTTCTGGAGTCTCCCCAGGGGAGTCAGTCCTCGTCTCGAGTGGGGGCATGCACGTGCGCTTTCCTCCGAGCTGTAGCAGCAGTGTTGAGCTTCCCTTCGCGAGGATCAAGGGATCTGTGGCTTTCCCTCTAGGCTTTCACACGACGCTTTCCCACGACCCTTTTCCCACCAGGCTATCCCACGAGGCTTTCCCACAGTGATGTCCCACGTGCCACCGTGGTGTCAGTCGATCCTGGGTTTGAAAGTCGAGGCAGTGCCGGGGAAACAGGCTTCCCTGGAGTGGACTGAGACATCTGAGGGACACTAGGAATTGTGGCACGACACTGGAGTTCCTCTCGCCTTTCCTGTGGAGAGCGCCCCCTCTTGAGATGTGACGGGAAGGCCGGGAATTCTTTTCCGAACACGCAGGGAAAGGATCCCTCCTGTTGGGGTAGGAGGTGGAAACAGGGCTCCTGTGGATGTGGGCGGGACTCTCGTGCTTCCTCTTGAGTGGAGACGGGTATGTCGGGGAACTTCTTGAGTTGCAGCAAGGGTGTGAAGGGCCCTTTGGAATGTCCAGAGTTTAGGTGTGATTAGCCTCGAGTCGCCTCTGCGGAAATGGGCCTCATCTCGCCTGGAGGGGAGAACCTCCTGGATTTTCTCGAGTTGCGGCAGGTGCTCTCGACTTATGATGGGGACCTCAGGGACCCGCTCTGGTGGCCTCAGGAAAGGCCAGTCCCCAAGCGAGTTGCTCGGGGGCCTCTCGGGATTCCACTCCCTTCGATACCGGGGCCTAAGACCTTGTGTGGAGTCGGTGCCAGAACCTGAGGATTCCTCTCCAGTGCTGACATGGATCCTGGGGTCCTACTGGAGTCTCCCCAGGGGAGTCAGTCCTCGTCCCGAGTGGGGGCATGCACGTGCCCTTTCCTCCCAAGCTGTAGCAGTAGAGTCACGCTTCCCTTCGCGTGGATCAAGGGATCTGTGGCTTTCCCTCGAGCCTTTCCCACGAGGCTTTCCCACGAGGCTTTCCCACAGGGCTGTCCCACGTGCCACCGTGCTGTGAGTCGATCCTCGGCTTGAAAGTCGAGGCAGTGCAGGGAATACAGGTTTCCCTGGAATAGACTGAGACATCTGGGGGACTCTGCGAATGGTGGCACGACCCTGGAGTTCCTCTCGCCTTTCCTGTGGAGAGCGCCTCCTCTTGAGATGCGACGGGAACGCCGGGAATTCTTTCCCGACCACGCAGGGAAAGATCCCTCCTCTCGAGCTATGAGGAGGAAACGGGGCTCCTCTGGATGTGCGCAGGACTCTCGTGCTTCCTCTCGAGTGGCGACGGGTATGTCGGGGAACTTCTTGAGTTGCAGCAAGGGTGTGAAAGACCCTTTGGAAGTTCCAGAGGATAGGTGTGATTAGCCGCGAGACGCCTCTGCGGAAATGGGCCTCATCTCGCCTGGAAGGGAGAACCTCGTGGATTTTCTCGAGTTGCGGCAGGTCCTCTCGACTTACGACGGGCACCTCATGGACCCGCTCTGGTGGCCTCAGGAAAGGTCAGTCCCCATGCGAGTTGCTCGGGGGCCTCTATGTATTCCTCTCCCGTCGAAGCCTGGGCCTAAGACCTTGTGTGGAGTCGGTGCCGGAACCTGAGTGTTCCTCTCCAGTGCTGACATGGGTCTTGGGGTACTTCTGGAGTCTCCCCAGGGGAGTCAGTCCTCGTCTCGAGAGGGGGCATGCACGTGCGTTTTCCTCCCGAGCTGTAGCAGCAGTGTCACGCTTCACTTCACGTGGATCAAGGGATCAGTGGCTTTCCCTCGAGGCTTTCCCACAAGCCTTTCCCACGAGGCTTTCCCACGAGCCTTTCCCACAGGGCTGTTCCACGTGCCACCGTGGTGTGAGTCGATCTTCGTCTTGAAAGTCGAGGCATTGCAGGGAAAACAGGTTTCCCTGGAATGGACAGAGACATCTGGGTGACTCTGGGAATGGTGGCACGAACCTGGATTTCCTCTCGCCTTTCCTGTGGAGAGTGCCTCCTCTTGAGATGCGATGGGAACGCCGGGAATTCTTTCCCGACCACGCAGGAAAGGATCCCTCCTCTCGAACTAGGAGGCGGAATCGGGCCTCCTCTGTATGTGGGCGGTACTCTCGTGCTTCCTCTCCTCTGGAGACGGGTATGTCGGGGAGTTTCTTGAGTTGCAGCAAGGGTGTGAAGGACCCTTTGGAAGTTCCACAGGTTAGGTGTGATTAGCCTGGATATGGCTAAGCGGAAATGGGCCTCATCTCGCCTGGAGGGAAGAACCACCTGGATTTTCTCCAGTTGAGGCAGGTGCTCACAACTTTCGACCGGGACCTCAGGGACCTGCTCTGCTGGCCTCAGGAAAGACGAGTCCCCATGCAAATTGCTCGGGGGCCTCTCGGGATTCCTCTCCCGTCGATGCCGAGGCCTATGACCTTGTGTGGAGATGGTGCCAGAACCTGAGGATTCCTCTCCAGTGCTGTCATGGATCTTGGGGTACTTCTGGAGTCTCCCCAGGGGAGTGAGTCCTTGTCTCGAGTGGGGGTATGCACGTGCGCTTTCCTCCCGAGATGTAGCAGCAGTGTCACGCTTCCCTTCGCGTGGATCAACTGATCTGTGGCTTTCCCTCGAAGCTTTCCCAAGAGGATTTCCCACGAGGCTTTCCGACAGGGCTATCCCACGTGCCACCGTGGTGTGAGTCGATCCTCGCCGTGAAATTCGAGGCAGTGCAGGAAAAACAGTTTCCTCTGGAATGGACTGAGACATCTGGGCGACTCTGTGAATGGTGGCATGACCCTGGAGTTCCTCTCGCCTTTCCTGTGGAGAGCGCTTCCCCTTGAAATGCGAGCGGAATGGCGGGTATTATTTCCTGACCAAGCAGGGAAAGGATCCCTCATGTCGAGCTTCGATACCAAAACGGCGTCTCCTCTGGATGTGGGCGGGACCCTCGTGCTTCCTCTCGAGTGGAGACGGGTATGACGGGGAACTTCTTGAGTTGCAGCGAGGGTGTGAAGAACGCTTTGGAAGTTCCAGATGTTAGGTGTGATTAGCCCCAAGACGCCTCAGCGGAAATGGGCCTCATCTCGCCTGGAGGGGAGAACCTCCTGGATTTTCTCCAGAGTCAGGTGCTCACAACTTACGACCGGGACCTCAGGGACCTGCTCTGGTGACCTCAGGAAAGACCAGTCCCCATGCGAATTGCTCGGGGGCCTCTCAGGATTCCTCTCCTGTCGATGCCAGGGCCTAAGACATTGTGTGGAGATGGTGCCGGAACCTCAGGATTCCTCTCCAGTGCTGACAAGGATCTTGAGGGACTTCTGGAGTCTCCCCAGGGAAGTCAGTCCTCGTCTCCAGTGGTGGCATGCACGTGCGCTTTCCTCCCGAGCTGTAGCAGCAGTGTCACGCTTCCCTTGGCGTGGATCAAGGGATCTGTGGCTTTCCCTCGAGGATTTCCCACGAGGTTTTCCCACGAGGCTTTCCCACAGGGCTGTCCCACGTGCCACCGTGGTGTGAGTCGATCCTCGGCTTGAAAGTCGAGGCAGTGCAGGGAAAACAGGTTTCCCTGGAATGGACTGAGATATCTGGGGGACTCTGGGAATGGTGGCACGACCCTGGAGTTCCTGTCGCCTTTCCTGTGGAGAGCGCCTCCTCTGGAGATGCGACGGGAACCCCAGGAATTCTTTCCCGACACACAGTGAAAGGATACCTCGTCTCGAGCTATGAGGGAGAAAAGGGGCTCCTCTGGATGTGGGCGGGTCTCTCGTGCTTCCTCTCGAGTGGAGACGGGTATGTCGGGGAACTTCTTGAGTTGCAGCAAGGGTGTGAAAGACCCTTTGGAAGTTCCAGAGGTTAGGTGTGATTAGCTTCGAGACGCCTCAGCGGAAATGGGCTTCATCTCACCTGGAGGGGAGAATATCCTGGATTTTATCGAGTTTCGGCAGGTGCTCTCGACTTACGACGGGGACCTCAGTGATCCGCTCTGGTGGCCTCAGGAAAGGCCAGTCCCCATGCAAGTTGCTCGGGGGCCTCTCGGGATTCCTCTCCCATCGAAGCCGGGGCCTAAGTCGTTGTGTGGAGTCGGTGCCGGAACCTGAGGATTCCTCTCCAGTGCTGACATGGATCTTGGGGTACTTCTGGAGTCTCCCCAGGGGAGTCAGTACTCGTCTCGAGTGGGGGCATGCACGTGCGCTTTCCTCCCGAGCTCTAGCAGCAGTGATACGCTTCCCTTCGCGTGGATCAAGGGATCAGTGCCTTTCCCTAGAGTCTTTCCCACGAGCCTTTCCCACGAGGCTTTCCCACGGGCCTTTTCCACAGTGCTGTCCCACGTGCCACCGTGGTGTGAGTCGATCCTCGGCTTGAAAGTCGAGGCATTGAAGGGAAAACAGGTTTCCCTGGAATGGACAGAGACATCTGGCTGACTCTGGGAATGGTGGCACGAACCTGGATTTCCTCTCGCCTTTCCTGTGGAGAGCGCCTCCTCTTGAGATGCGACGGGAACGCCGGGAATTCTTTCCCAGCCATGCAGCGAAAGCATCCCACCTCTCGAGCTATGAGGCGGAAACGGGGCTCATCTGGATGTGGGGAGGACTCCTGTGCTTCCTCTCGAGTGGAGACGGGTATGTCGGGGAACTTCTGGGGTTGCAGCGAGGGTGTGAAGGACGCTTTGGAAGTTCCAGATGTTAGGTGTGATTAGCCCCAAGACGCCTCAGCGGAAATGGACCTTATCTCGCCTGGAGGGGAGAACCTCCTGGATTTTCTCCAGAGTCAGGTGCTCACAACTTATGACCGGGACCTCAGGGACCTGCTCTGGTGACCTCAGGAAAGACCAGTCCCCATGCGAATTGCTCGGTGGCCTCTCAGGATTCCTCTCCCGTCGATGCCAGGGCCTAAGACATTGTGTGGAGATGGTGCCGGAACCTCAGGATTCCTCTCCAGTGCTGACAAGGATCTTGAGGGACTTCTGGAGTCTCCCCAGGGAAGTCAGTCCTCGTCTCCAGTGTTGGCATGCACGTGCGCTTTCCTCCCGAGCTGTAGCAGCAGTGTCACGCTTCCCTTGGCGTGGATCAAGGGATCTGTGTCTTTCCCTCGAGGCTTTCCGACGAGGCTTTCCCACAGGGCTGACCCACGTTCCATGGTGTAGTGAGTGGATCCTCGGCGTGAAAGTAGAGGCAATGCAGGGAAAGCAAGTTCCTCTGGAATGGACTGACATCTGGGGGTCCCTTGGAATTGTGGCACGACACTGGGGTTTCTCTCGCTTTTCCTGTTGAGAGAGCCTCCTCTTGAGTTGCGACGGGAAAGCCGGGAATTCTTTCCAGACGAAGCTGGAAAAGAATCCGTCATCTAGAGCTACGAGGTGGAAGCCAGGCTCCTCTGGATGTGGGCGGGACTCTCGTGCTTCCTCTCGAGTGGAGACGGGTATGTCGGGGAACTTCTTGAGTTGCAGCAAGTGTGGGAAGGACCCTTTGGAAGTTCCAGAGGTTAGGTGTGTTTAGCCTCAAGACGCCTTAGCGGAAATGGGCCTCATCTCGCCTGAAGAGGAGAACCTCCTGGATTTTCTCGAGTTGTGGCAGGTGCTATCGAGTTACGACAGGGACCTCAGGGACCCGCTCTGGTTGCCTCAAGAAAGGCCAGTCGCCATGCGAGTTGCTAGGGGTCCTCTCAGGATTCCTCTCCCGTCGATGCCAGGGCCTAAGACCTTTATTGGAGATGGTGCCAGAACCTGAGGATTCCTCTCCAGTGCTGACATGCATCTAGGGGTACTTCTGGAGTCTGCCCTGGGGAGTCAGTCCTCGGCTCGAGTGGGGTCATGCACGTGCGCTTTCCTTCCGAGAGGTAGCAGCAGTGTAACGCTTCCATTCGCATGGATCAAAGGATCTGTGGCTTTCCCTCGAGGCTTTCCCACGAGGCTTTCCAACAGGGGTGTCCACGTGCCACCGTAGTGTGAGTCAATCCTCCGCGTGAATGTCGAGGCAGTGCAGGGAAAACAGGTTTCCCTGTAATGGACTGAGACATCTGGGGGACTCTTGGAATGTTGGCACGACCCTGGAGTTCCTCTCGCCTTTCCTGTTGAGAGCGCCTCCTCTTGAGATGCGGCGGGAACGGCGGGAATCCTTTCCCGATGAAGCAGGGAAAGGATCCCTCATTTCGAACTATGAGGCGGAAATGGGGCTCCTCTGGATGTGGGCGGGACCCCCGTGCTTCCTCTCGAGTGAAGACGGGTTTGTCGGGGAACTTCTTGAGTTGCAGCAAGGGTGTGAAGGACCCTTTGGAAGTTCCACAGGTTAGGTGTGATTAGCCTCGAGACACCTCAGCGGAAATGGGCCTCATCTCGCCTGGAGGGGAGAACCTCCTGGATTTTACCGAGTTGTGGTAGGTGCTCTCGAGTTACGACGGGGACCTCAGGGACTCGCTCTGGTGGCCTCAGGAAAGGCCAGTCCCCATGCGAGTTACCATGGGGCCTATAGGGATTCCTCTCCCATCGATGCCGGTGCCTAAGACCTTGTGTGGAGTCGGGGCCAGACCCTGAGGATGCCTCTCCAGTGCTGACATGAATCTTTCCATACTTCTGGAGTCTCACCAGGGGAGTCAGTCCGCATCTCGTGTGGGGGCATGCACCTGCGATTTCCTCACAAGCTGTAGCAGCAGTGTCACGCTTGCCACCATGTGGTTCAAGGGATCAGTCGCTTTGCATCGAGGCTTTCCCACGAGGCTTTCGAACAGGGCTGTCCCACATGTCACGGTGGTGTGAGTCTATCCTCGGCATGAACGTCGAGGCAGTGAAGGGAAAGCAGGTTCTTCTGGAATGGACGGAGACATCTGGGGGACTCTTGGAATGCTGGCAAGGCCCTGGAGTTCCTCTCGCCTTTCCTGTGGAGAGTGCCTCCTCTTGAGATGCGACGGGAAGCCCGGGGAATTCTTTCCCGACGATGAAGGGAAAGGATCCCTCTTCTCGAGCTACGAGGCGGAAACGGGGCTCCTCTGGATGTGGGTGGGACCCTCGTCCTTCCTCTCGAGTGGAGATGGGTATGTCGGAGAACTTCTTGACTTGCAGCAAGGGTGTGAAGGACCCTTTCGAAGTTCCAGAGGTTAGTTGTGATTAGCCTCGAGAAGCCTCAGCGGAAATGGGCCTCATCTCGCCTGGAGGGGAGAACCTCCTGGATTTTCTCGAGTTGCAGCTTCCTCTCGAAGTAGGCCCCATGTAACCTTGGGGAGGGTGTCATGCCTCTTTTCTCCTCACTGCCAAAGGGTGGAGCCAAGCTCGCTCTGTCAGAGGTACAAAAACAGCAATTGAATGGATTTTCAAGCTCTTGCTAGGCTGCACCCTTTCAGGGCCCACTTTACTGAAACAGGTGCTCTGTGGCCCCTGGTTGGGTATGCAGGTTCACAAACAGGGTGAGATCCTGTCCAAGCCAAGAATTTTCCTGAAAGACATAGGCTCACTAGAGCTCTCCTCCGGAGCAAAGGGGATAGAGGAGATGTATGGAGGAGTCTTTGCCTTTCCCTGTGAGTGTGGGGCTACTCCCTACGGCCCCAGGCTCAGAGATAACTGCCTCTAAGAAAGGAATGGCAAGAAGCGCTATTCTTGGAGGTTGGGACAGGGAGTTCGCAGGCATGTGGGGAAAGAAAGACTTCTTCGGGGAAGAAGAGGCAACCACCGGGGGTGTGTTTGCAAGCCTCTATTTGGAAGGAACAGGTTTGCTTATACAACTCAAGACCTCCAGATCTGCTCAGAGGACTGAAGTTCCAGAGACAGGGCCATGTATCTCCCCTTCCCTTTGAGATCCTTGCAAAGACATTCCTAGCAGATCGTGGGAGTGCCCATGAAGAAGCAAGCAGCGGGAGTGTGCTTGACATCACTGGCTGCCTACCTGGGCTCAGCTCCTCAAGGGACCTTTCTCTCCTGGTAGGCCCTATGTCCCCTTTGGGAGAGGGTGGTGCCCTCTTCCCTCCACACTGCCAAAGGGTGGAGGTGGAGCAAACTCGTTCTCTCTGAGGTTAAAAAAAAAGACAAATTGGATGGATTTTTAAGCTCTTGCTATGCTGCACCCCTCCAGGACCCACTCGAGCAAAACAGGTGCCCTGTGGCCCCTAGGTCGGGTATGCAGGTTCACACACCGGGCGTGATCCCGTCAAAGCCAAGAATTTTCCTGACAGACCTAGGCTCACTAGAGCTCTCCTCCAGAGGAAAGGGGACATAAAAGACGTGTGTGTGAAGGTGGCTCTGCCTTTCCAGGTCTCAATCTCAGGGATAACTGCCCCTAAGAAAGGAACTGCTGCTGCTGCTGCTGTTAAGTTGCTTCAGTCGTGTTCAACTCTGTGTGACGCCATAGACGGTAGCCCACTAGGCTCCCCCGTCCCTGGGATTCTCCAGGCAAGAACAGTAAGTGGGTTGCCATTGCCTTCTCCAATGCATGAAAGTGAAAATGAAAGTGCAGTCGCTCAGTCGTGTCCGACCCTCAGCGACCCCACGGACTGCAGCCTACCAGGCTTCTCCGTCCATAGGATTTTCTGAAAGGAACTGCAAGAAGCACTTTTCCAGGAGGCTGGGAAAGGGAGTTCGCAGGATGTGGGGAAAGAGAGCCTCCTTCGGGGAAGAATAGGCGGCCACTTGTTTTTGTGTTGCAAACCTCTATTTGGAAGGAACAGGTTAGCTTATACAAAGGGAGACCTCCAGATCTGCTCAGAGGACCGAAGTTGCAGAGGCAGGTCGGTGTATTTTCCCTTCACTTTGCGATCCTTGCAAAGACATTCCTTGCTGATAGATGATTCAGCAAGGGCCTTTGAGACTGTTGTTTTCTTTCCTAGGTTCAAAGATTCCTTCAGTTCCTAAATATAGATATCCTAGAAATTATGTGACATCCGTGAAAATCTGATATGTCCTGGTCAAATGCTGTCAGTTATAATTCCAGTTATCATATTAAAGCATTTCAAGTCGCAGCAGTGACCAGATTACATTGTCAATTTCTATTTAATCAGGTTTTAACCATGTCCTCTATGGTTTCACACTGATGCCTTTGCAGAAATACTGCTACTTCAAGATATATGGAATATACTTTTTTTAAGCTTACCGATAATTTGTTTGTTTGTTTGTTTGTCTTCTGGTAAGCTGGTACCAGATGGAATTTAGTCTCCTCTCTAGGTTAAGAGCACAAAGTTTTCTTAGAATGCAATTTTTGATAACAGACTATGAGTTTCTTTACCTTTCATTGATTTATAATTGTTTTCATCATCTGTTTTTTTACTTCGGTAAAGTAAATAAGCCTTATTTAAGATTTTGGTACATGTAGGATGGACTAAGCTTTCCCCACTCTTGCAAGTTCCCTTAACCCTTCAGATTCTTCTTGTGGGACCAAGATCTCACTTTCCTCCAGAGCGACAATCCAAGTTTTTTATTAGTTGATCTGCCCCCTGACATCAGAGTCAATTTGAGCATGAGTTGGCCTATAATTAAGGCATGAAACTATGACTACATAAAGAAAAGGTGACTTTATGATTCAGGGATGGCCATGATATGCCTTGCACTTCAGAGAAAATGGGTTAAAATGATTTTTTTTTTCTTCAAAACTGCACAGCCAGTTCTTTCAGCATATGCAATTGAAAACACCTAGTCATTAGGTCAGTTTTCATTCCAATCCCAAAGAAAGGCAATGACAAAGAATATTGAAGCTGCTGCACAATTGCACTCATCTCACACACTAGTAAAGTAATGCTCAAAATTCTCCAAGTTCACATGAACTGTGAACTTCCAAATGTTCAAGAGGGATTTAAAAAAATGCAGAGAAACCAGAGATCAAACTGCCAACATCCACTGGATCATTGAAAAAGCAAGAGAGTTCCAGAAAAAAAGACATCTATTTCTGCTTTATTGACTATGCAAAGCCTTTGACTGTGTGGATCACAATAAACTGGAAAAATTCTGAAAGAGATGGGAATACCAGACCACCTGACCTGTCTCTTGAGAAACCTGTATGCAGGTCAGGAAGAAACAGTTCGAACTGGACATGGAACAACAGACTGGTTCTAAATAGGAAAAGGAATATGTCAAAGCTGTATATTGTCACCCTGCTTATTTAACTTATACGCAGAGTACATCATGAGAACACTGGGCTGGAGGAAGCACACGCTGGAATCCAGATTGCTGGAGAAATATCAAGAATCTCAGATATGCAGACGACACCACCCTTATGGCAGAAAGTGTATAAGAACTTAAGAGTCTCCTGATGAAAGTGAAAGAGGAGAGTGAAAAAGTTAGCTTAAAGCTCAGCATTCAGAAAACTAAAATCATTGCATCCAGTCTCATCACTTCATGGCAAATAGATGGGAAAACATTGGAAACAGCAGCAGACTATTTTGGGGGCTTGGAAATCACTGCAGGTGATGGCTGCCTCCATGAACTTAAAAACATATTTATGACTTGGAAGAAAAGTGATGACCAACTAGACAGCATATTAAAAAGCGAGACGTTGCTTTGCCAACAAAGATCCATCCAGTCAAGGCTATGGTTTTTCCATATGTCATGGATGGATATGAAAAGATGTACTATAAAGAAAGTGACAGCTGAAAATTGGATGCTTTTGAACTGTGGTGTTGGAGAAGATGCTTGTAGGTCGCTTAGACTACAAGGAGGACGCAACCACTCCATCCTAAAGGAAATCAGGTCTGAATATACATTGAAGGACTAATACTGAACCTGAAACTCCAATACTTTGGCCATTGATGTGAAGAGCTGACTCACTTGGAAGTTGCTTTGATTTGCCT
>NW_017212126.1:0-16944 GCF_001704415.2 Capra hircus
GGGCCACTCTGGATATGGGCGGGACACTTGGATCCTCTTTGAGTGGAGACGGGTATCGTCTGCGGAACTTCTTGAGTTGCAGCAAGGGCGGTGTGCAGGACCCTTTGGAAGTTCCAGAGTTAAGTGTGATTACCCCTTGTTGCCTCAAGAGGAAATGGGCCTCATCTCGCCGGATTGAGAAACCTCCTGGATTTCTCGAGTTGCCGACAGGTGCTCTCGGACTTACGATGGGGACTCAGGGACCGCGCGGTCGGCCTCAGGAAAGGCCAGTCCATGCGCAATTGCTCTGGGGCTCTCGGGATTCCTCTCCCGTAGATTCCGGGTCTAAGACCATTGTGTGGAGCGTGCCGGAACCTATGAGCATTCCTCTCCAGTGCTGACATGATCTTGGGGTACTTCTGGAGTCTCCCCAGGGAGTCAGTCCTCATTCTCGAGTGGGGCATTGCACTTGCGCTTTCCCTCCGAGCTGTAGCAGCAGATGTCACGCTTCCTCACTGGATCAAGGATCTGTGTCTTTCCCTCGAGGCTTTCCCACGAGGCTTTCCCACAGGATGTCCCACGATGCCACCGTTGTGTGAGTCGATCCTCGGCTTGAAAGTCGAGCAGTGCAGGGAAAACAGGTTTCCCTGAATGGACTGAGACATCTGTGGGGACTTTGGAATATGGCACGACCCTGGAGTTCCTCTCGCCTTTCCTGTGGAGAGCGCCTCCATTTGAGATGCGACGGGAAGCCGGGAATTCTTTCCCGCACCACGCAGGTATAGGATCCGCTCCTCTCGAGCTAGGAGGAGGAAACGGGCTCCTCTGGATGTGCGGGGAACTCTCGTGCTTCCTCTCGAGCTAGAAACGGGTATGTTCGGGGAACTTCTTGAGTTGCAGCAAGGGTGTGAAGGACGCTTTGGAAGTTCCAGAGGTAAGGTGTGATTAGCCTCGAGATACCTCAGCGGAAATGGGCCTCATGTCGCCTGGAGGGGAGAACCTGCCTGGATTTTCTCGAGTTGCGGCAGGTGCTCTCGACTTACGAACGGGGACCTCAGGGACCCACTCTGGTTGGCCTCAGGAAAGCCAGTCCCCATGCGAGTTGCTCGGCGGCCTCTCGGATTCCTCTCCCGTCGATGCGGGCCTAAGACCTTGTGTGGAGTCAGTCGCGAACCTGAGGATTTCTCTCCAGTGCCGACATGATCTTCGGGACTTCTGTTCTCCCCAAGAGGCGTAAGTCCTTGCTCTCGAGTGGGGGCATGCACGTGCGCTTTCCTCCCGAGCTTAGCAGCAGTGTCACGCTTCCTTTCGTGGATCAAGGGATCTGTGTCTTTCACTCGACTTTCCAGAGGCTTTCCCACGAAGGCTTTCCCAAGGCTTTCCCACGTGCACCGTGGTTGTGAGTCGATCCTCGCTTAAATCGAGCCAGTGAGGGAAAACAGGTTCCCTGGAATGGATCTGAGACATCTGGGGCACTCTGGAATGGTGGCACGACCCTGAAGTGCTCTTCGCCCACTTTCCTGTGGAGAGAACGCCTCCTCATTAGAATGCGACGGAATGTCCGGGGCGGAATTCTTCCCGACACGATCCAGGGAACGGACTCCTCCTCCGAGCTAGAAGGCGAGAAAACGGGGCCATCTGGAATATGGCGGGACTCTCCGAGATTCCTTCTTTGAGTGGACACGGGTATTCGGCGAACTTCTTGATTTCAGCAATAAGCGGTGTGAAGGGACCCTTGTGCGAAGTTCCAGAGTTAAAGTGTGTATTAGACTCCTGAGCTGCACTCAGCGAAACTGGGTCCTATCCTTCGATTGAGGGAACCTTCTCAGGATTTTTCTCGAGTTGCCGGCAGGTGCTCTCGACTTACGACCGGGGACCTCAGGGTACGCTCCTGGTTGTGGCCTCAGGAAACCAGTCCCATGCCGAGTTGATCGCGAGTGCCTACTCGGGATATCCTCTCCTATCGATGTGCCCATAAGACCTTGTGTGGCTTAGTTGCAGCCGGAACTGAGGATTCCTCTCCATGTGGCGACATGTATCTATTTCGGGCAGTTCTTCTGGTCTCCCGAGGCGTAAGTCAGTCCTCGTCTCGAGTGCGGGCATGCACGTGGGCTTATTTCCTCTCGAGGCCTGTAGCAGCTAGTGTCACGTTCGCTTCGCGGTGACAAAGGATCGTGCTGGCTTTCCCCTCTGACGCTTTCCGAGTGGAGTTTCCCCGTTTCCCCCACAGGGCTTCCCACGTGCCACCAGTGGTTGAGTCGATCTCGCCTGAAAGGTCGACGCCAGTGCAGCGGAAACCAGCGTATCTTCCCTGGAATGGACTGAGACATCTGGGGGACTCTGGCAATGGTGGCACGAACATGGAGTTCCTCTCGCTTTTCCTCTGGAGAGCGCCTCCTCTTGAGATGTGAAGGGAACACCGCGAATTCTTTCCCATCACGCAGGGAAAGGATCAAAACCTCTCGAGCTAGGAGGCGGAAACGTGGCTCCTCTTAATGTGTGCGGCACTTTACTGCTTCCTCTCGAGTGGAGACGGGTATGTCGGGGAACTTCTTGAGTTGCAGCAAGGGTGTGAAGGACCCTTTGGAAGTTCCAGAGGTAAGGTGTGATTAGCCTCGAGATACCTCAGCGGAAATGGCCTCATGTCGCCTGGAGGGAGAACCTCCTGGATTTTCTCGAGTTGCGGCAGGTGCTCTCGTCTTACGACGGGGACCTCAGGGACCCACTCTGGTGGCCTCAGGAAAGGCCAGTCCCCATGCGAGTTGCTCGGGGGGCCTCTCGGGATTCCTCTCCCGTCGATGCCGGGGGCCTAAGACCTTGTGTGGAGTCAGTGCCGGGAACCTGAGGATTCCTCTCCAGTGCCGACATGGATCTTCGGGGACTTCTGGAGTCTCCCCAGAGGCGTAAGTCCTCGTCTCGAGTGGGGGCATGCACGTGTGCTTTTCTCCCGAGCTGTAGCAGCAGTGTCACGCTTCCCTTTTCGTGGATCAAGGGATCTGTGGCTTTCCCTCTAGACTTTCCCATGAGGCTTTCCCACGAGGCTTTCCCACAGGGCTTTCCCACGTGACACGGTGGTGTGAGTCGATCCTCGGCTTAAAATCGAGGCAGTGAAGGGAAAACAGTTTTCCCTGGAATGGACTGAGACATCTGGGGGACTCAGGGAATGGTGGCACAACCCTGGAGTTCCTCTCGCCTTTCCTGTGGAGAGCGCCTCCTCTTGAGATGCGACGGGAACGCCGGGAATTCTTTCCTGACCACGCAGAGAAAGTATCCCTCCTCTCGAGCTAGCAGGTGGAAACGGGGCCACACTGGATATGGGGCGGGACTCTCGGATTCCTATTGAGTGGGGACGGGTATGTCGGGGAACTTCTTGAGTTGCAAGCAAGGGTGTGAAGGACCTTTGGATGTTCCAGAGGTTATGTGTGATTAGCCTCGACACGCCTCAGCAGAAATGGGCCTCATCTCGCCTGCAGGGAGAACGTCCTGGATTTTCTCGAGTTGCGGCAGGTGCTCTCGACTTACGACGGGGACCTCAGGGATCCGCTCTGGTGGCCTCAGGAAAGGCCAGTCCCCATGCGAGTTGCTCGGGGCTCTCGGGATTCCTCTCCCGTCGATGCCGGGGCCTAAGACCTTGTGTGGACTCAGTGCCAGAACCTGAGAATTCCTCTCCAATGCCGACATGGATCTTGGGGTACTTCTGGATTCTCCCCAGGGCAGTCAGTCCTCGTCTCGTGTGGGGGCATGCACGTGCGCTTTCCTCCCGAGCTGTAGCAGCAGTGTCGCGCTTCCCTTCGCGGTGGATCAAGGGATCTGTGTCTTTCCCTCGAGGCTTTCCCACGAGGCTTTCCCACAGGGCTGTCCCACGTGTCACCGTGGTGTGAGTGGATCCTCGGATTGAAAGTCGAGGCAGTGCAGGGAAAACAGGTTTCCCTGGAATGGACTGAGACATCCAGGGGACTTTGGGAATGGGGCTTGAGACTGGAGTTCCTCTCGCCTTTCCTGTGGAGAGCGCCTACACTTGAGATGAGACGGGAACGCTAGGAATACTTTCCCGACCTCGCAGGGAAAGGATACCTCCTCTCGAGCTAGCAGCGGAATCGGGGCCACTCTGGATATGGGCGGGACCCTTGGGATCCTCTTGAGTGGAGACGGGTATGTCTGGGAAACTTCTTGAGTTGCAGCAAGGGTGTGAAGGACCCTTTGGAAGTTCCAGAGTTTAAGTGTGATTACACCCTTGTTGCCTCAGAGGAAATGGGCCTCATCTCGCCTGGATTGGAGAACCTCCTGGATTTTCTCGAGTTGCGTCAGGTGCTCTCGACTTACGATGGGGACCTCAGGGACCCGCTCTGGTGGCCTCAGGAAAGGCCAGTCCCCATGCGAATTGCTCTGGGGCCTCTCGGGATTCCTCTCCCGTAGATTCCGGGGTCTAAGACCTTGTGTGGAGTCGGTGCCGGAACCTGAGCATTCCTCTCCAGTGCTGACATGGATCTTGGGGTACTTCTGGAGTCTCCCCAGGGGAGTCAGTCCTCATCTCGAGTGGGGCTATGCACTTGCGCTTTCCTCTCGAGCTGTAGCAGCAGTGTCACGCTTCCCTTCACGTAGATCAAGGGATCTGTGTCTTTCCCTCGAGGCTTTCCCACGAGGCTTTCCCACAGGGATGTCCCACGTGCCACCGTTGTGTGAGTCGATCCTTGGCTTGAAAGTCGAGGCAGTGCAGGGAAAACAGGTTTCCCTGGAATGGACTGAGACATCTGGGGGACTTTGGGAATATGGCACGACCCTGGAGTTCCTCTCGCCTTTCCTATGGAGAGCGCCTCCATTTGAGATGCGACGGGAACGCCGGGAATTCTTTCCCGACCACGCAGGTATAGGATCCCTCCTCTCGAGCTAGGAGGAGTAAACGGGGCTCCTCTGGATGTGCGGGGAACTCTCGTGCTTCCTCTCGAGTAGAAACGGGTAAGTCGGGGAACTTCTTGAGTTGCAGCAAGGGTGTGAAGGACCCTTTGGAAGTTCCAGAGGTAAGGTGTGATTAGCCTCGAGATACCTCAGCGGAAATGGGCCTCATGTCGCCTGGAGGGGAGAACCTCCTGGATTTTCTCGAGTTGCGGCAGGTTCTCTCGACTTACAACGGGGACCTCAGGGACCCACTCTGGTGGCCTCAGAAAAGGCCAGTCCCCATGCGAGTTGCTCGGGGGCCTCTCGGGATTCCTCTCCCGTCGATGCCGGGGCCTAAGACCTTGTGTGGAGTCAGTGCCGGAACCTGAGGATTTCTCTCCAGTGCCGACATGGATCTTCGGGGACTTCTGTTGTCTCCCCAGAGGCGTAAGTCCTTGTCTCGAGTGGGGGCATGCACGTGCGCTTTCCTCCCGAGCTGTAGCAGCAGTGTCACGCTTCCCTTCCCATGGATCAAGGGATCTGTGGTTATCACTCGAGGCTTTGCCAAGAGGGTTTCCCACGAGGCTTTCCCACAGGGCTGTCCCACGTGCCACCGTGGTGTGAGTCGATCCTCGGCTTGAAATTCGAGGCAGTATAGGAAAACAGGTATCCCTGGAACGAACTGAGACATCTGGGGGACTCTGGGAATGGTGGCACGACCCTGAAGTTCCTCTCCCCTTTCCTGTGGAGAGCGCCTCCTATTAAAATGCGACGGGAATGCCGGGAATTCTTTCCCGACCACGCAGGGAAAGGATCCCTCCTCTCGAGCTAGGAGGCAGAAACGGGGCTCCTCTGGATGAATGCGGGACTCTCGTGATTCCTCTCGAGTGGAGACCGGTATGTTGGGGAACTTCTTGAGTTGCAGCAAGGGTGTGAAGGACCCTTTGGAAGTTCCAGAGGTTAGGTGTGATTAGCCTCGAGACGCCTCAGCGGAAACGGGCCTCATCTCGCATGGAGGGGAGACCCTCCTGGATTTTCTCGAGTTGTGGCAGGTGCTCTCGACTTACGACGGGGACCTCAGGTACCCGCTCTGGTGGCCTCAGGAAAGGTCAGTCCCCATGCGAGTTGATCGGGGGCCACTCGGGATTCCTCTCCCGTCGATGCCGGTGCCTAAGACCTTGTGTGGAGTCGCAGCCGGAACCTGAGGATTCCTCTCCAGTGCTGACATGAATTTGGGGTTCTTCTGGAGTCTCCCCAGGGGAGTCAGTCCTCGTCTCGAATTGGGGCATGCACGTGCGATTTCCTCTCGAGCTGTAGCAGCAGTGTCACGTTCCCTTCGCGTGAATCAAGGGATCTGTGGCTTTCCCTCGAGGCTTGCCCAGGAGGCTTTCCCACAGGGCTGTCCCACGTGCCACCGTGGTGTGAGTCGATCCTCGGCTTGAAAGTCGAGGCAGTGCCGGGAAAACAGGTTTCCCTGCAATGGACTGAGACATCTGGGGGACTCTGGGAATGGTGGCACGACTGTGGAGTTCCTCTCGCCTTTCCTGTGGAGAGCGCCTCCTCTTGAGATGCGACGGAAACGCAGGGAATTCTTTCCCGACCACGCAGGGGAAGGATCCCTCCTCTCGAGCTAGGAGGCGGAAAAGGGGCTCCTCTGGATGAGGGCGGGACTCTTGTGCTTCCTCTCGAGTGGAGACGGGTATGTCGGGGAACTTCTTGAGTTGCAGCAAGGGTGTGAAGGACCCTTTGGAAGTTCCAGAGGTTAGGTGTGATTAGCCTCGATCGCCTCAGGGGAAATGGGCCTCATCTCGCCTGGAGGGGAGAACCTCCTGGATTTTCTCGAGTTGCGGCAGGTGCTCTCGACTTACGACGGGGACCTCAGGGACCCGCTCTGGTGGCCTCAGGAAAGGCCAGTCCCCATGCGAGTTGCTCGGGGGCCTCTCGGGATTCCTCTCCCGTCGATGCCGGGGCCTAAGACTGCCGGGAGCCAGTGTGAGGAAGCCCGCCCGTGACAAGGTTATGAGGAAGGAAGCTGACATAAGCAAGGCGTGCTCAGACTTCAGGGACCCCTCTGGAAATTTTTAAGCATGTACCCCAACAAAAATCTGCCGTTTTTTGTTATCTGCTTTTTCACTCTTCTGACCTTTTCTGGAAAAAGTCAATTCAGGGCGTTAGTCTTCTGCATTTGAAAGAGTGTTTCAATCCAAAAACCCTCTGATGGCTTTCTAGCCTGCCTGTAGGACTCGTACAGCTGTGCTTGTGATTGTTTGAGGCCTCCTGACCACAGGAGGCACAGGAAGCTTAAAACATCCTAGGAATGCAGGAGCTTCCGAGGAGTCAAAATCTTTAGAATGGGACTGATTAAAAGTTTCATTTTTTAGGTCAATGCTTGCTGCCAAATTTTCATATCCTTTATTTTTAGATATAGTTGGTATATAGAAAAACAAGTAGTAGACCTGGTATTAGCAACATTAGATCTTTGAGTTAAGTACCTTCTTTGTTATAACCCACTGCACGTTTGTTTATTAGAGATGTATCTTTAATGCTCTAAGGAGATTCAGATTAAAGAAAAACACTTCAGGGGAAACAAAATTAACATTCATTAAGGAAGAGAGCCAAAAAGTGTTAACAAGCCTCTTGGCCAGAAGATAATGTAAATCACCTGAGACATTTTGTATACAAAATGATATACAGAAATAATCTGGGTTGTGAATGCTACATAATTTTGTGTTATCCATTGATCTCCATGTTTTATCAAAAGTATAAAAGGCCTTCTGAACAATAAAGGAGGAGGCCAGGGGCCGGGGGCCAGTTTCTCGGACCAGCTTCTCGAACTAGTCTCTCAGCCTGGTTTCATGGGACTCTGGCTCCCCCCGTGTCTTTCTCTCTCTTTCTTCTTCTCTAACTTTCCTTCTCTCTGCTCTTTACTTTAACTTCAGGCTGAATCTCCACCTCGAGTGCGGAGGCTCGCCAGGTCTACTTACTTGCCCTGGCTGCTAAGACCCGCACGAAAGGGAGCTTAAGGCGAGGCACCCTTAGATATTCAAGCGGGCGCCGGTGGCCCAACGTAGGTGGTGCAAATTCCTTGTCTGGAATTTTATTGGCCTTCCGCGTAAACCAAGCTATTCAGCCCTCTTCCTCCACTTAATCTTCTTACTACACTATAGTTTCCTAATCTAATCTTACATTAATAAATAAACAAGTCTTTCCACGCCAACGCCATCCACCCTTCGAATTCCCTGGATCCACCAGGGCTGGACCCCGGCATAAGACCTTGTGTGGAGTCAGTGCCGGAACCTGAGGATTCCTCTCCAGTGCTGACATGGATCTTAGGGTACTTCTGGAGTCTCCCCAGGGGAGTCAGACTTCGTCGCGAGTGGGGGCATGCACATGTGCTTTCCTCCCGAGCTGTAGCAGCAGTGTCATGCTCCCCTTCGCGTGGATCAAGGGATCAGGGGCTTTCCCTCGAGGCTTTCCCACGAGGCTTTCCCACAAGGCTTTCCCACAGGGCTGTCCCACCTGCCACCGTGGTGTGAGGCGAACCGCGGCTTGACAGTCCAGGCAGTGCTGGGAAAACAGGTTTCCCTGGAATGGACTGAGACATCTGGGGGACTCTGGAAATGGGGCCTGATCTTGGAGTTCTTCTCGCCTTTCCTGTGGAGAGTGCCTCCTCTTGAGATGGGACCGGAACGCCAGGATATCTTTCCCAACCACGCAGGGAAAGGATCCCTCCTCTCGAGCTAGCAGGCGTAAACGGGGCCACTCTGGATATGGACGGGACTCTCCGATTCCTCTAGAGTGGAGACGGGTATGTCGGGGAATTTCTTGAGTTGCAGCAAGAGTGTGAAGGACCCTTTGGAAGTTCCAGAGGTAAGGTGTGATTAGCCTCGAGATACCTCAGCGGAAATGGGACTCAGCTAGCCTGGAGGGGAGAACCTCCTGGATTTTCTCGAGTTGCGGCAGGTGCTCTCGACTTACGACGGGGACCTCAGGGACCCGCTGTGGTGGCCTCAGGAAAGGCCAGTCCCCATGCGAGTTGCGCTGGGGCCTCTCGGGATTCCTCTCTCGTCGATGCAGGGGCCTAAGGCCTTGTGTGGAGTCGGTGCCTGAACCTGAGGATTCCTCTCCAGTGCTGACATGGATCTTGGGGTACTTCTGGAGTCTCCCCTGGGGTGTCAGTCCTCGTCTCGAGTGGGGCCATGCACGTGCGCTTTCCTCCCGAGCTTTAGCAGCAGTGTCATGCTTCCCTTCGCGTGGATCAAGGGATCTGTGGCTTTCCCTCGAGGCTTTCCCACGAGTCTTTCCCACAGGGCTGTCCAACGTGCCATCACGGTGTGAGTCGATCCTCGGCTTGAAACTCGAGGCAGTGAAGGGAAAACAGGTTTCCCTGGAATGGACTGAGACATCTGGGGGACTCTGGGAATGGGGCCTGATGCTGGAGTTCCTCTCGCCTTTCCTGTGGAGAGCGCCTCCTCTTGAGATGAGACGGGAACCCTAGGAATTCTTTCAGGACCACGCAGGGAAAGGATCCCTCCTCTCGAGCTAGCAGGCGGAAACGGGGCCACTCTGGATATGGGCGGGAAGCTCGGGTTCCTCTTGAGTGGAGACGGGTATGTCGGGGAACTTCTTGACTTGCAGCAAGGGTGTGAAGGACCCTTTGGAAGTTCCAGAGATTAAGTGTGATTACCCCCTAGTTGCCTCAGCCGAAATGGGCCTCATCTCGCCTGGAGGGGAGAACGTCCTGGATTTTCTCGAGTTGCGGCAGGTGCTCTCGACTTACGATGGGGACCTCAGGGACCCGCTCTGGTTGCCTCAGGAAAGGCCAGTCCCCATGCGAGTTGCTCTGGGGCCTCTCGGGATTCCTCTCCCGTAGATGCCGGGGTCTAAGACCTTGTGTGGAGTCGGTGCCGGAACCTGAGGATTCCTCTCCACTGCTGACATGGATCTTGGGGTACTTCTGGAGTCTCCCCAGGGGTGTCAGTCGTCGTCTCGAGTGGGGCCATGCACGTGCGCTTTCCTCCCGAGCTGTAGCAGCAGTGTCACGCTTCCCTTCGCGTGGATCAAGGGATCTGTGGTTTCCCTCGAGGCTTTCCCACGAGGCTTTCCCACAGGGCTGCCCCACGTGCAACTATGGTGTGAGTCGATTCTCGTCTTGAAAGTCGAGGCAGTGCAGGGAATACAGGTTCCCTGGAATGGACTGAGACATATGGGGGACTCAGGGAATGGTGGCACGACCCTGGAGTTCCTCTCGCCTTTCCTGTGGAGAGCGCCTCCTCTTGAGATGCGACGAGAACGCCGGGAATTCTTTCCCGACCACGCAGGGAAAGGATCCCTCCTCTGGAGCTAGGAGGCGGAAACGGGGCTCCTCTTGATGTGGGCGAAACTCTTGTGCTTCCTCTCGAGTGGAGACACGTAAGTCGGGGAACTTCTTGAGTTGCCGCAAGGGTGTGAAGGACCCTTTTGAAGTTCCAGAGGTTAGGTGTGATTAGCCTCGAGACGCCTCAGCGGAAATGGGCCTCATCTCGCCTGGAGGGGAGAACCTCCTGAATTTTCTCGAGTTGCAGCAGGCGATCTCGACTTACGACGGGGACCTCAGGGTCCCGCTCTGGTGGCCACAGGAAAGGCCAGTCCCCAAGCGAGTTGCTCGGGGGCCTCTCGGGATTCCTCTCTCCAGTCGATGCTGGGGCCTAAGACCTTGTGTGGAGTCTGTGCCGGAACCTGAGGATTGCTCTCCAGTGCTGACATGGATCTTGGGGTACTTCTGGAGTCTCTCCAGGGGAGTCAGTCCTCGTCTCGAGTGGGGGCATGCACGTGCGCTTTCCTCCCGAGCTGTAGCAGCAGTGTCACGCTTCCCTTCACGTGGATCAAACGATCTGTGGCTTTCCCTCGAGGCTTTCTAAAGAGGCTTTCCCACGAGGCTTTCCCACAGGGCTATCCCACGTGCCACCGTGGTGTGAGTCGATCCTCGGCTTGAAAGTCGAGACAGTGCAGGGAAAACACATTTCCCTGGAATGGACTGAGACATCCAGGGGACTCTGGGTATGGTGGCACGACCCTGGAGTTCCTCTCGCCTTTCCTGTGGAGAGCGCCTCCTCTTGAGATGGGACGGGAACACCGGGAATTCTATCCCGACCACGGAGGGAAAGGATCCCTCCTCTCGAGCTAGGAGGCGGAAACGGGGCTCCTCTGGATGTGGGTGGGACTCTCGTGCTTCCTCTCGAGTGGAGACGGGTATGTCGGGGAACTTCTTGAGTTGCAGCAAGGGTGTGAAGGACTCTTTGAAAGTTCCAGAGGTAAGGTGTGATTAGCCTCGAGATACCCTTAGCGGAAATGGGCCTCAGCTCGCCTGGAGGGGAGAACCTCCTGGATTTTCTCGAGTTGCGGCAGGTGCTCTCGACTTACGACGGGGACCTCAGGGACCCGCTCTGGTGGCCTCAGGAAAGGCCAGTCCCCATGCGTAGTTGACTCTGGGGCCTCTTGGGATTCCTCTCCCGTCATATCGCTGGGGCCTAAGTCCTTGTGTGGAGTACGGTGCCAGAACTTGAGGATTTCCTCTCCAGGTGCTGACATGGATCTTGGGGTACTTCTGGAGTCTTCTCCAGTGGAGTCAGTCCTCGTCTCGAGTGGGGGCATTCACGTGCGCTTTCCTCCCGAGCTGTAGCAGCAGTGTCGCGCTTCCCTTCGCGTGGATCAAGGGATCAGGTGGCTTTCCCTCGAGGCTTATCCCACGCGGCTTTCCCACGAGGCTTTCCCACAGGGCTGTCCCACGTGCCACCGTGGTGTGAGTCGATCCTCGGCTTGAAAGTCGAGGCAGTGCAGGGAAAACAGGTTCCCTGGAATGGACTGAGACATCTGCGGGACTCTGGGAATGGTGGCACGACCCTGGAGTTCCTCTCGCCTTTCCTGTGGAGAGCGCCTCCTCTTGAGATGCGACGGGAACGCGGGAATTCTTTCCCGACCACGCAGTGGAAAGGATCCCTCCTCTCGAGCTAGGAGGACGGAAACGGGGCTCCTCTGGATGTGGGCGGGACTCTCGTGCTTCCATCTCGGAGTGGAGACGGGTATGTCTGGGAGCTTCTTGAGTTGCAGCAAGGGTGTGAAGGACCCGTTGGAAGTTCCAGAGGTTAGGTGTGATTAGCCTCTGAGATGCCTCAGCGGAAATGGGCCTCATCTCGCCTGGAGGGGAGAACCTCCTGGATTTTCTCGACTTGCGGCAGGTGCTCTCGACTTACGTCGGGGACATCAGGGACCCGCTCTGGTGGCCTCAGGAAAGGCCAGTCCCCATGCGAGAAGCTCGGGCCTCTCGGGATTCCTCTCCCGTCGATGCTGTGGCCTAAGACCTTGTGTGGAGTCAGTGCCGGAACCTGAGGATTCCTCTCCAGTGCTGACATGGATCTTGGGGTACTTCTGGAGTCTCCCCAGGGGTGTCAGTCCTAGTCTCGAGTGGGGGCATGTACGTGTGCTTTCCTCCTGAGCTGTAGCAGCAGTGTCGCGCTTCCCTTCGCCGTGGATCAAGGGATCTGTGGCTTTCCCTCGAGGCTTTCCCACCAGGCTTTCCCACGAGGCTTTCCCACAGGGCTGTCCCACCTGCCACCGTGGTGTGAGGCGAACCTCGGCTTGACAGTCCAGGCAGTGCTGGGAAAACAGGTTTCCCTGGAATGGACTGAGACATCTGGGGGACTCTGGGAATGGGGCCTGATCTTGGAGTTCTTCTCGCCTTTCCTGTGGAGAGTGCCTCCTCTTGAGATGCG
Organism: Capra hircus; assembly: GCF_001704415.2. Taxonomy (NCBI): domain Eukaryota; kingdom Metazoa; phylum Chordata; class Mammalia; order Artiodactyla; family Bovidae; genus Capra; species Capra hircus. Next base: position 12,606 of record NW_017212126.1, read on the forward strand.
ACCGGAACGCTAGGAATTCTTTCCCGACCACGCAGGGAAAGGATCCCTCCTCTCGAGCTAGCAGGCGTAAACGGGGCCACTCTGGATATGGACGGGACTCTCCGATTCCTCTAGAGTGGAGACGGGTATGTCGGGGAACTTCTTGACTTGCAGCAAGGGTGTGAAGGACCCTTTGGAAGTTCCAGAGATTAAGTGTGATTACCCCCTAGTTGCCTCAGCCGAAATGGGCCTCATCTCGCCTGGAGGGGAGAACGTCCTGGATTTTCTCGAGTTGCGGCAGGTGCTCTCGACTTACGATGGGGACCTCAGGGACCCGCTCTGGTTGCCTCAGGAAAGGCCAGTCCCCATGCGAGTTGCTCTGGGGCCTCTCGGGATTCCTCTCCCGTAGATGCCGGGGTCTAAGACCTTGTGTGGAGTCGGTGCCGGAACCTGAGGATTCCTCTCCAGTGCTGACATGGATCTTGGGGTACTTCTGGAGTCTCCCCAGGGGTGTCAGTCGTCGTCTCGAGTGGGGCCATGCACGTGCGCTTTCCTCCCGAGCTTTAGCAGCAGTGTCACGCTTCCCTTCGCGTGGATCAAGGGATCTGTGGTTTCCCTCGAGGCTTTCCCACGAGGCTTTCCCACAGGGCTGCCCCACGTGCAACTATGGTGTGAGTCGATCCTCGTCTTGAAAGTCGAGGCAGTGCAGGGAATACAGGTTCCCTGGAATGGACTGAGACATATGGGGGACTCAGGGAATGGTGGCACGACCCTGGAGTTCCTCTCGCCTTTCCTGTGGAGAGCGCCTCCTCTTGAGATGCGACGAGAACGCCGGGAATTCTTTCCCGACCACGCAGGGAAAGGATCCCTCCTCTGGAGCTAGGAGGCGGAAACGGGGCTCCTCTTGATGTGGGCGAAACTCTTGTGCTTCCTCTCGAGTGGAGACACGTAAGTCGGGGAACTTCTTGAGTTGCCGCAAGGGTGTGAAGGACCCTTTTGAAGTTCCAGAGGTTAGGTGTGATTAGCCTCGAGACGCCTCAGGCGGAAATGGGCCTCATCTCGCCTGGAGGGGAGAGCCTCCTGAATTTTCTCGAGTTGCGGCAGGCGATCTCGACTTACGACGGGGACCTCAGGGTCCCGCTCTGGTGGCCACAGGAAAGGCCAGTCCCCAAGCGAGTTGCTCGGGGGCCTCTCGGGATTCCTCTCCCGTCGATGCTGGGGCCTAAGACCTTGTGTGGAGTCTGTGCCGGAACCTGAGGATTGCTCTCCAGTGCTGACATGGATCTTGGGGTACTTCTGGAGTCTCTCCAGGGGAGTCAGTCCTCGTCTCGAGTGGGGGCATGCACGTGCGCTTTCCTCCCGAGCTGTAGCAGCAGTGTCACGCTTCCCTTCACGTGGATCAAGCGATCTGTGGCTTTCCCTCGAGGCTTTCTAAAGAGGCTTTCCCACGAGGCTTTCCCACAGGGCTATCCCACGTGCCACCGTGGTGTGAGTCGATCCTCGGCTTGAAAGTCGAGGCAGTGCACGGAAAACAGGTTTTCCTGGAATGGACAGCGACATCTGGGGGACTCTGGGAATAGTGGCACGACCCTGGAGTTCCTCTCGTCTTTCTTGTAGAGAGTGCCTCCTCTTGAGATGGGACGGGAACACCGGGAATTCTTTCCCGACCACGCAGGGAAAGGATCCCTCCTCTCGAGCTAGTAGGCGGAAACCTGGCTCCTCTGGATTTGGGCGGGACTCTCGTGCTTCCTCTCTAGTTGATACGGGTATGTCGAGGAACTTCTTGAGTTGCAGCAAGGGTGTGAAGAACCCTTTGGAAGTTCCAGAGGTTTCGTGAATATCCTGGAGACCCCTCAGCGGAATTGGGCCTCATCTCGCCTGGAGGGGAGAACCTCCTGGATTTTCTCGAGTTGCGGCAGGTGCTCTCGACTTACGACGGGGACCTCAGGGACCCGATCTGGTGGCCTCAGGAGAGTTCAGTCCCCATGCTAGTTGCTCTGGGGCCTCTTGGGATTCCTCTCCCGTCAATATCGGGGCCTAAGACCTTGTGTGGAGTCGGTGCCAGAACCTGAGGTTTCCTCTCCAGTGCTGACATGGATCTTGGGGCACTTCTAGAGTCTCCCCAAGGGAGTCAGTCCTCGTCTCGTGTGGGGGCATGCACGTTCGCTTTCCTCCCGAGCTCTAGCAGCAGTGTCACGCATCCCTTCGCCTGGATTAAGTGATCAGGGTCTTTCCCTCGAGGCTTTCCCACGAGGCTTTCCCACGAGGCTTTCCCACAGGGCTGTCCCACGTGCCACCGTGGTGTGAGTCGATCCTCGACTTGAAAGTCGAGGCAGTGCAGGGAAAACAGGTTTCCCTGGAATGGACTGAGACATCTGGGGGACTCTGGGAATGCGGACTGATCCTGGAGTTCCTCTCGCCTTTCCTGTGGAGAGCGCCTCCTCTTGAGATGCGACGGGAACTCCGGGAATTCTTTCCCGACCACGCAGGGAAAGGATCCGTCCTCTCGAGCTAGGAGTCGGAAACGGGGCTCCTCTGGATGTGGGCGGGACTCACGTGCTTCCTCTGGAGAAGAGACGGGAATGTCGGGGAACTTCTTGAGTTGCAGCAAAGGTGTGAAAGACACTTTGGAAGTTCCAGAAGTTAGATTTGATTAGCCTCGAAACGCCTCAGTGGAAATGGGCCTCATCTCGCCTGGAGCTGAGAACCTCCTGGTTTTTCTAGAGTTGCGGCAGGTGCTCTCGACTTACGACGGGGACCTCAGGGACCCGCTGTGGTGGCCTCAGGCAAGGCCATAACCCACGCGAGGTGCTCGGGGGCCTCTCGGGATTCCTCTCCAGTGGATGCCGGGGCCTAAGATCTTGTGTGGAGTAGGTGCCGGAACCTGAGCATTCCTCTCCAGTGCTGACATGGATCTTGGGGTACTTCTGGAGTCTCCCGAGGGGAGTCAGTCGTCGTCTCGAGTGGGGGAATGCACGTGCGCTTTCCTCCCGAGCTGAAGCAGCAGTGTCACGCTTCTCTTTGCGTGGATCAAGGGATCAGGGGCTTTCCCTCGAGGCTTTCCAACGAGGTTTTCCCACGAGGCTTTCCCACAGGGCTGTCCCACGTGCCACCGTGGTGTGAGTCGATCCTCGGCTTGAAAGTCGAGGCAGTACAGGAAAAACAGGATTCCCTGGAATGGACTGAGACATCTGGGGGACTCTGGGAATGGTGGCACGACCCTGGAGTTCCTCTCGCCTTTCCTGTGGAAAGCGCCTCCTCTTGAGATGCGACGGGAACGCCGGGAATTCTTTCCCGACCACGCAGGGAAAGGATCGCTCCTCTCGAGCTAGGAGGCGGAAACGGGGGCTCCTCTGGATGTGGGCGGGACTCTCGTGCTTCCTCTCGAGTGGAGATGGGTATGTCGGGGATCTTCTTGAGTTGCAGCATGGTTTTGAAGGACCATTTGGAAGTTCCAGAGGTTAGGTGTGATTAGCCTCGAGACACCTCTGCGGAAATGGGCCTCAACTCGCCTTTAGGGAGAACTACCTGGATTTTCTCGAGTTGCGGCAGGTGCTCTCGACTTACGTCGGGGAACCTCAGGGACCCCCTCTGGTGGCCTCAGGAAAGGCCAGTACCCATGCGAGTTGCTTGGGCGCCTCTCGGGATTCCTCTCCAGTCGATGCTGGGGCCTAAGACCTTGGGTGGAGTCAGGTGCTGGAACCTGAGGTTTCCTCTTCAGTGCAGACATGGATCTTGGGGTTACTTCTGGAGGCTCTCCCAGGGGAGTCAATCCTCGTCTCGAGTCGGGGCATGCACGATGCGCTTTCCTCCCGAGCTGCAGCAGCAGTGTGGCGCCTTCCCTTCGCGTGGATCAACGGATCTGTGGCTTTCCCTCGTGGCTTTCCCACGCAGGTTTCCCACGAGTCTTTCCCACAGGGCTGTCCCCACCGTGCCACCGTGGTGTGAGTCGATCCTCGCCTTGAAAGTCCGACGCAGTGCAGGGAAAACAGGTTTCCCTGGAATGGAGTGAGACATCTTGGGGGGACTCTGGGAATGGCTGGCACGACCCTGGAGTTTCTCTCGGCTTTCCTGTGGAGAGCTCCTCCTCTTCAGATGCGACGGGAACACCGGGAATTCTTTCCCGAACACGCAGGGAAGGATCCCTCCTCTCGAGCTAGGAGGCGGGAAACGGGGCTCTTCTCTGGATTTGGGCGGAACTTCGTGCTTCCTCTCGAGTGGAGACGGGTATGTCGGGGGAACTCTTGAGTTGCAGTAAGGGGTGTGAAGGACCCTTTGGAAGTTCCGAGGTTAGGTGTGATTAGCCTCGGAGACGCCTCTGCGAAATGGGCCTCACCTCGCCTGGAGGGGAGAACCTCCT
>NW_017212127.1:0-16944 GCF_001704415.2 Capra hircus
CTCCAAAAATAAAGTCAGCCACTTTTTTCACTGTTTCCCAATCTATTTGCCATGAAGTGATGGGACCAGATGCCATGATCTTAGTTTTCTGAATGTTGAGCTTTAAACACAACTTTTTTTACTCTCCTCTTCCACTTTCATCCAAGACGCTCTTTAGCTCTTCTTCACTTTCTGCCATAAGGGTGGTGTCATCTGCATATCTCAGGTTATTGATATTTCTCCCAGCAGTCTTGATTCCAGCTTATGCTTCCTCCAGCCCAGCATTTCTCATGATGCACTCTGCATGTTAGTTAAATAAGCATGTAGCAAATATACAACCTTGATGTACTCCTTTTCCTATTTGGAACCCAGTTTGTAGTCCCATGTTTCAGTTCTAACTGTTGCTTCCCTACCTGCATACAGATAAATTACAAAAGACCAAATTTCTTGCAAGAATGTTTTATAGCACATACCATACCAAAATGATCCTCAAACCAAACCCAGATATGTAGAAATGATTTTTTAAATGTTCAAATGAAAAATAATCAAGCACCAATGAAATTGGGTTGCCAACAATTTTATTTTTTTTTTATTTAACTTGACTTGCAAAGAAACAGGTGAAGGTGATTCGTGATTTGCCTTCTTACCTGAACTAATTTTCTATTCAGGGCAATCAAGATCTTCTAAATGAACTGTTTTGTGTATCACTACTTTGCGCCCACAAAGGAGACTGTAAAAGTAGATCACACTGTATTATAATGATAAGGATTTATTTTCTCTATTGAGGAAAAGTTGTACAATGTTATATTTTTTTTTTCTCCTGAAAGTAGAATACATGATGTTCTTAAGGTCAAATGCATCACGGTGAGTTAGCCTCATATTTTTATTATGGTGATGGCAAATCATGTAACTAAATCCTGGCAAGTTGTACTGAGTAGCTACTCCTATGACCAACCCAGATAGCATATTAAAAGCAGAGATATTGCTTTGCCAACAAAGGTCCGTCTGGTCAAGGCTATGGTTTATCCAGTGGTCACATATGGATGTGAGAGTTGGACTGTGAAGAAAGCTAAGCACTGAAGAATTGATGCTTTTGAACTGTGGTGTTGGAGAAGACTCTTGAGAGTCCCTTGGACTGCAAGGAGATGCCACCAGTCCATTCTGAAGGAGATCAGCCCTGGGATTTCTTTGGAAGGAATGATGCTGCAGTTGAAAGTCCAGTACTTTGGCACCTCATGTGAAGAGTTGACTCATTGGAAAAGACTCTGATGCTGGAGGGATTGGGGCAGGAGGAGAAGAGGACGACAGAGGATGAGATGGCTGGATGGCATCACCGACTCGATGCACATGAGTTTGAGTGAACTCCGGGAGTTGATGATGGACAGGGAGGCCTGGCATGCTGCGATTCATGGGGTCGCAAAGAGTCGGACAGGACTGAGCGACTGAACTGAACTGAATATTATATGATTATAGTTCATTTGATATTCAATATAGACCAACTAATTCTAATGGGTTTTTATTTAGTAACAGTCATATATCAGCAGGTAGGCAGGCCTTTGCATTTGTAATCATGAAAAGATCATAATCAGTGGTTAAGTTAACCATTACTCTATAATCCTACCAGTAATACTCTAGACTAAAAAATGGTCCCTGTTTTAGTATACTATTAAAAAACCAACTGTTTGACAGGTAAGATAAATACTTAAAATACTGTCTCTCTGAGATTTCATTATTTTATTTGTGAGAAATTATCATAGATGACTATGTGATATCAGTCATTCATTTCTTGGCCTTATTGAGAAATCTTTAGAATAGCAAGTTTCCTCTGTTACTAAGAATGCAATTTTTATCCATTGAATTTGAACTAGTTCGAAAAGGATCAACTACATATAGAAGTAAAGTTCTAATTTGATGTACTTAAATATGGTGTGTTTAAATAATGCCAACATAAATATACTTTTCATGTGATGTTAGCCTAAAATATTGAAAACAAAATCTACTTTTTATTAAAAAGACTAGTCTAACAGATTCATGACAATAATTAGTGCTAACAATGACTATATTGCTAACAGATAAACATGGACATATACATATATACATAATACATATAGAATAATTTTATACACATATTAAAATGTTAATTTAATATTTCCAATTAAATAATAATTATTAATTTGTTCTAAATAATTCTTCTACCAATTGTATTTTTCTCTAAGAAATTCTAATTGCTTTCCCATTTAATAATTTTTCTATAGTAGAATTTCACATTTTATTCCAACAGAGCATTATTAATTCTAATTGATAGAAATTGCTTCATTTTTTAAAGAGATGACTCAGAATTATTTTTGTCTCTATAGAAAGCTGTCATTCTGCTCTATATGCTTAAATATATAAAAGCTATCACCAGTGAGTAAGAATGTTTCATATATATTATATAGAAATAAGGAACTGGCAAGAAATAAATTGTACTCGACCCTGGAGCTGGTCAAGAAATCCATGCTGATATTTAATAGCTTTTATCAGCAGGAAAGCAATGAGATTATTTGGGCCATAACTAGTTTCACCTCAAAGCTGAGTGTAAAACATCTATTAAATTGTTGAATCTCTTCCAACTGAAGGGATAAATTTCAAATTAAAGAAAATATTGTAACCAACAAAGTCAGCATTTATTTTCTTTAACTCTACCCATATCTGGGTTTTTATTTATACCTTGATTTTAGAAATAAATGATAATTTCCTATTGGGGATCTAACAGCCAGCAATGTTTGGGTGGATAGCAGTCTCTATTCTGTGGTGAGTTGTGTGGTCATATAATTGGAGTTGCTGAGGACAGCCAAAAAGAAGATTCAACATGTCTACTGAATAGGTTTTTTTTTTTTTTTTTTCTTTCTAGATTTCAAACAGACCATTTATTTCCAGTGATATCAGTCAATCAGTTCAGTAGCTCAGTCATGTCCAACTCTTTGTGACCCTGTGGACTGTAGCGCTCCAGGCTTCCCTGTCCATCACCAACTCCCTGAGCTTGCTCAAATTCATGTCCATCGAGTCTGTGATGCCATCCAACCATCTCATCCTCTGTGATATCAGTTTTTGACTGTTCTATTAAGTTTGTGTATAATGTGAAGCAGGAGGGTAGATATGGAGTGAAGGAACTATATAAAGTGCTGATGAAGAGTGCTGATGAAGCAGTTTTGCATGTTATCAGATCTGGGACAAGATTATCATCTAAATTTAAATATTAATATGAAAGAAATGCAAAAGCAAAATGGCTGTCTGGGGAGGCCTTACAAAAGAGCTGTGAAAAGAAGAGAGGCAAAAGCAAAGGAGAAAAGGAAAGATATAAGCGTCTGAATGCAGAGTTCCAAAGAATAGCAAGAAGAGATAAGAAAGCCTTCTTCAGCAATCAATGCAAAGAAATAGAGGAAAACAACAGAATGGGAAAGACTAGAGATCTCTTTAAGAAATTAGAGATACCAAGGGAATATTTCATGCAAAGATGGGCTCGATAAAGGACAGAAATGGTATGGACCTAACAGAAGCAGAAGATATTAAGAAGAGGTGGCAAGAATACATGGAAGAACTGTACAAAAAAGATCTTCACACCCAGATAATCATGATGGTGTGATCACTAATCTAGAGCCAGACATCTTGGAATGTGAAGTCAAGTGGGCCTTAGAAAGCATCACTAGAACAAAGCTAGTGGAGGTGATGGAATTCCAGTTGAGCTATTTCAAATCCTGAAAGATGATGCTGTGAAAGTGCTGCACTCAATATGCCAGCAAATTTGGAAAACTCAGCAGTGGCCACAGGACTGGAAAAGGTCAGTTTTCATTCCAATCCAAAGAAAGGCAATGCGAATGCTCAAACTACCGCACAATTGCACTCATCTCACATGCTAGTAAAGTAATGCTCAAAATTCTCCAAGCCAGGCTTCAGCAATATGTGAACTGAACTTCCTGATGTTCAAGCTGGTTTTAGAAAAGGCAGAGGAACCAGAGATCAAATTGCCAACATCCGCTGGATCATGGAAAAAGCAAGAGAGTTCCAGAAAAACATCTATTTCTGCTTTATTGACTATGCCAAAGCCTTTGACTGTGTGGATCACAATAAAACTGTGGAAAATTCTGAAAGAGATGGGAATACCAGACCACCTGACCTGCCTCTTGAGAAATCTGTATGCAGGTCAGGAAGCAACAGTTAGAACTGGACATGGAACAACAGACTGGTTCCAAATAGGAAAAGGAGTACATCAAGGCTGTATATTGTCACCTGCTTATTTAACTTATATGCAGAGTACATCATGAGAAACGCTGGACTGGAAGAAGCACAAGCTGGAATCAAGATTGCCGGGAGAAATATCAATAACCTCAGATATGCAGATGACACCACCCTTATGGCAGAAAGTGAAGAGGAGCTAAAAAGCCTCTTGATGAAAGTGAAAGAGGAGAGTGAAAAAAAGTTGGCTTAAAGCTCAACATTCAGAAAACGAAGATCATGGCATCTGGTCCCATCACTTCATGGGAAATAGATGGGGAAACAGTGGAAACAGTGTCAGACTTTATTTTTTTGGGCTCAAAATCACTGCAGATGGTGATTGCAGCCATGAAATTAAAAGACGCTTACTCCTTGGAAGAAAGTTATGACCAACCTAGATAGTATATTCAAAAGCAGAGACATTACTAGGTCCTAGTCAAGGCTATGGTTTTTCCATATGGATGTGAGAGTGGACTGTGAAGAAGGCTGAGAAGAATTGATGCTTTGAACTGTGGTGTTGGAGAAGACTCTTGAGAGTCCTTGGACTGTCCAATTGGTTTTGACTAAAGTAATGTCTCTGCTTTTGAATATACTATCTAGGTTGGTCATAACGTTTCTTCCAAGGAGCAAGTGTCTTTAATTTCATGGCTGCAGTCACATCTGCAGTGATTTGGAGCCCAAAAAATGAGTCTGTTACTGTTTGCATTGTTCCCCATCTATTTCCCATGAAGTGATGGGACCGATGATCTTCGTTTTCTGAATGTTGAGCTTTAAGCCAACTTTTTCACTCTCCTCTTTCACTTTCATCAAGAGGCTTTTTAGTTCCTCTTCACTTTCTTCCATAAGGGTGGTGTCATCTGCATATCTGAGGGTATTGATATTTCTCCAGCAATCTTGATTCCAGCTTGTGTTTCTTCAGTCCAGTTTTCTCATGATGTACTCTGCATATAAGTTAAAAAAGCAGGGTGACAATATACAGCCTTGACGTACTCCTTTTCCTATTTGGAACCAGTCTGTTGTTCCATGTCCAGTTCTAACTGTTGCTTCCTGACCTGCATACAGATTTCTCAAGAGGCAGGTCAGGTGGTCTGGTATTCCCATCTCTTTCAGAATTTTCCACAGTTTTTTGTGATCCACACAGTCAAAGGCTTTGGCATAGTCAATAAAGCAGAAATAGATGTTTTTCTGGAACTCTCTTGCTTTTCCATGATCCAGTGGATGTTGGCAATTTGATCTCTGGTTCCTCTGCCTTTTCTAAAACCAGCTTGAACATCAGGGAGTTCACGGTTCACGTATTGCTGAAGTCTGGCTTGGAGAATTTTGAGCATTACTTTACTAGCATGTGAGATGAGTGCAATTGTGCGGTAGTTTGAGCATTCTTTTGCATTGCCTTTCTTTGGATTGGAATGAAAACTGACCTTTTCCAGTCCTGTGGCCACTGCTGAGTTTTCCAAATTTGCTGGCATATTTGAGTGCAGCACTTTCACAGCATCATCTTTCAGGATTTGAAAGAGCTCAACTGGAATTCCATCACCTCCACTAGCTTTGTAGTGATGCTTTCTAAGGCCCACTTGACTTCACATTCAAGATGTCTGGCTCTAGATTAGTGATCACATCATCATGATTATCTGGGTCGTGAAGATCTTTTTGTACAGTTCTTCCGTGTATTCTTGCCACCTCTTCTTAATATCTTCTGCTTCTGTTAGGTCCAGACCATTTCTGTCCTTTATCAAGCCCATCTTTGCATGAAATATTCCCTTGGTATCTCTAATTTTCTTGAAGAGATCTCTAGTCTTTCCCATTCTGTTGTTTTCCTCTATTTCTTTGCATTGATCGCTGAAGAAGGCTTTCTTCTCTCTTCTTGCTATTCTTTGGAACTCTGCATTCAGATGCTTATATCTTTCCTTTTCTCCTTTGCTTTTCGCCTCTCTTCTTTTCACAGCTATTTGTAAGGCCTCCCCAGACAGCCATTTTGCTTTTTTGCATTTCTTTTCCATGGGGATGGTCTTGATCCCTGTCTCCTGTACAATGTCACAAACCTCATTCCATAGTTCATCAGGCACTCTATCTATCAGATCTAGACCCTTAAATCTATTTCTCACTTCCACTGTATAATCATAAGGGATTTGATTTAGGTCATACCTGAATGGTCTAGCGGTTTTTCCCTACTTTCTTCAATTTAAGTCTGAATTTGGCAATAAGGAGTTCATGATCTGAGCCACAGTCAGCTCCGGTCTTGTTTTTGTTGACTGTATAGAGCTTCTCCATCTTTGGCTGCAAAGAATATAATCAATCTGATTTTGGTGTTGACCATCTAGTGATGTCCATGTGTAGAGTCTTCTCTTGTGTTGTTGGAAGAGGGTGTTTGCTATGACCAGTGCATTTTCTTGGCAAAACTCTATTAGTCTTTGCCCTGCTTCATTCTGCATTCCAAGGCCAAATTTGCCTGTTACTCCAGGTGTTTCTTGACTTCCTACTTTTGCATTCCAGTCCCTATAATGAAAAGGACATCTTTTTTGGGTGTTAGTTCTAAAAGATCTTGTAGGTCTTCATAAAACCATTCAACTTCAGTTTCTTCAGCGTTACTGGTTGGGCATAGACTTGGATAACTGTGATATTGAATGGTTTGCCTTGGAGACGAACAGAGATCATTCTGTCGTTTTTGAGATTGCATCCAAGTACTGCATTTTGGACTCTTTTGTTGACCATGATGGCTACTCCCATTTCTTCTGAGGGATCCTGCCGCAGTAGTAGATATAATGGTCATCTGAGTTAAATTCACCCATTCCAGTCCATTTTAGTTCGCTGATTCCTAGAATGTTGACGTTCACCCTTGCCATCTCTTGTTTTGACCACTTCCAATTTGCCTTGATTCATGGACCTGACATTCCAGGTTCCTATGCAATATTGCTCTTTACAGTGTCAAATCTTGCTTCTATCACCAGTCACATCCGCAGTTGGGTATTGTTTTTGCTTTGGCTCCATCCCTTCATTCTTTCTGGAGTTATTTCTCCACTGATCTCCAGTACATATTGGGCCCTAATGACTGGGGAGTTCCTCTTTTGGTATCCTATCATTTTGCTTTCCTCCTGTTCTGGGGTTCTCAAGGCAAGAATACTGAAGTGGCTTGCCATTTCCTTCTCCAGTGGACCACATTCTGCCAGACCTCTCCACCATGACCCCCGTCTTGGTTGCCCCCAGGCATGGCTTGGTTTCATTGAGTTTAGACAAGGCTGTGGTCCTAGTGTGATTAGATTGACAAGTTTTCTGTGAGTATGGTTTCAGTGTGTCTGCCTCTGATGCCCTCTTGCAACACTTACCATCTTACTTGGGTTCTTACCTTGGCGTGGGGTATCTCTTCATGGCTGCTCCAGCAAAGCACAGCGGCTCCTTACTTTGGACGAGGGGTATCTCCTTACTGCCACCGTTCCTGACCTTCAACGTGGGATAGCTCCTCTAGCCCCTCCTGTGAGATTTGTCTGGGGTCCGATTGGCTGTGGGTGGTGGGTGAGGTCATTTCCAAAGACTCTTGGATTTCCAAAGGCTCTCTTCCCGGATTACAAAATGGAGTTTTTCTGTTAACAAAATGGAGTAGCTTAGATTCTTCAGGGTCATACAGCACTTTATCCAGTATCTCAAGTGATTCTTGTCAGACTACGTGCTCAGGAAGTGCTCTTTTTCTTGTTATAAGCACATTATTTGTTTCTCTTAAATGTCTTATTTTGTATTGGGGTATAGCTGATTAACAATATTGTGATGTTTCAGGTGGATATCAAAGGACTCAGCCATGCATATACGTATATCCACTCTCCTCCAAGCTATCCAGGCTGCCACATAACATTAAGCAGAGTTCCAACAGTAGGTCCCTATTGGTTCTTTATTTTAAATATAGCAGAGTGTACATGTCCATCCAAAGCCCCTAACTATCCTTCCCCCATCCTTCCCTCGTGGGCAACGTAAGCTCGTTCTCTAAGTCTGTGAGTCTCTTTCTGTTTTGTAAATTCACTTGTGTAATTTCTTTTTCGATTCCACATATGAAGGATGCCATAATGATACTTCTCCTTCTCTGTCCAACTTATTTCCCTCACTATGATCATCTCTAGGTCCATCCATGTTGCTGCAAATGCATTATTTCATTCTCTTTAATGGCTGAGTAATATTCCAATATGTCTATGAACACATCTTCTTTATTCAAAGTGCTTTTTGAGTGAATAACCCCTTCTTGGCTACAAGAGGCCCCTGTAGACAGAACTGACTAGGAAAGCCGTTTATAACAAGTGAGAGAAGATGGCTTGTACACCGCCCTCACCCCACTGCGGGGGCAGTCCCTGTTCCCACCCAACCCCGCACGGGACAGTCTGGGGCTGCACTAACCAGAGGCCCTTCCCCCGCTTCCAGGCCACCACCCACAGCTTCTCTCGCTTCTGGGGTCTGCCTTCTCTAACTGCAGACCACCCCCACCCACCGCCATTCCTGCGGTGTCTCCTGGAGCGCCTGTTGGTGGCAGCGGCGGGTGTCACTCACCTATCCGTTCACAGGTTCCCGCCTCCCCTCCCCATGACCATCAGATCCCAAGCTCAGTGAGGAAAACACGTCAGCTTTCATTGCTGGGTCCACCAGCACCTGGCATGGAAGGGACTCAGTAGTGACCACATGGTGGCGCCTCTTCAGTGAGCAAAGGAGCCAATGGGTGGCTTTAGGGAAGGGGCTGGAGCTGGAGGAATACTTGTCTCTGCCCCACTGGGACCAACGCGAGTCGGGGTGTGGGGCACAGGCCCTGTGGGACTAAGTCCAGGGCGGATACAGCTCTCGCTGTTTTGGGAAGAAAATGGCCAGCGTCCAGCCAAGATGAGTGACTTAAGTTACTCAGCCTTTGTTTTAAAGTGCAGTAGATGGTCACTCTTTCCTGTATCCTCAGGGCTGTCTTGGCCCAACGCCCAAAAACTTAGCAGCAAGGTGTTCTTAGTCAAGTTGCCTTCTTGGCCACAATTTCTCTCTCATTCTCTCTCGCTTTGCTTTTTCAAACACATTCACACAGAATCTAGTGTCTGGTTCCATCTTCTCCCTTAATCATCACTCACTTCCGGCAGGTAAGAGCCAACACGTGCATCCAGGTCAGTTTAAAGAAATGGGACCCCCAGCCCAGCTCATGAGTTGGAGGTGCTGCCTAGGAAGTGGAAAGCGAAAGAAGGAGGACCCCAAGTGCAAGACAGCAGGTCGGCTAGACTGAGGGGTGAAGATGGCGCATCAGGGTCTCGGTAGAAGCCCGTCTGTCCTCAGCAGACAGCCGGCTCTACCCACAGCTTCTCTCTCTGAAGTGAAGTCCAGAACAGAGCCGCCGAGGCTGCTCAGGATGGGGGTGGGGAAGCAGGGGTTGAGACGGGAAACTCTGAAGGAGGCAGAGAGGAGTGCCTGGCAGAGTAGCTCCATCCCAAACATCTAAAGAGGAGCCAGGTGACAAGACAAACAATCCCCAGAGCATTAGCCAGGCGAACACAGACAAGCCCCCACCCCAGCTTCAACAAACAGACGAATACAAGTCAAACAAGGCGTCCTCGAGGGAAGAAGCCTGCCCCTCTCGTCCACTGAGCAAGTGACCGTCCAGGTGCCATGAGTTGGGCCTGGTGTGGACAAAGGGGCAAACCCAGCCTCAGCCCTGACCTCAGGAGCTTACTGTCTGGAGAATTCTGGAGCAAGGGGGGTTGGGGATTGCAGCAGAAGCAGGAAGTAGACAGGCCATTCCTGCTTCTGCCCTGGAGCCCTCAGGTTCTAGGTTCTTTAGCCAAATAACTAATTGGCCATAAGGCAACTCTGCTAGAAAAATAAAAGAGGGACTTTAAAAAGGACACAATGAGAAATGAATAAAAAATTAGACTATTGCAAAATCAAAATACCTGAATACATTTAAAAGATGTATAGGGAATTCCCTGGCATCCAGTGGTTAGTTCTTGGCATTTTCACAGCAAGGGCCTGGGTTCAATCCCTGGTTGGGGAACTAAGATCCCAAAAGCTGTGTGGCATGGCTAAAATTTTTTAAAATAAATAAAAAATTTTAAATTAAAAAGAAGTCAAAGATATATAGATTCATGGCAATGCTGTGCAAATAACTTAATTTCCTTTGTGGACTGGACCTCAGTGCTAATCTTCCAAGTCTTTCATTCATAGTATTAGCCTTTTTTTTTCTTATATTATTTGTGGTTTCATCTCCTCGTTTGGCATCATGCTGCTTATTTTTCACTAAAATTTCTCTTTGCAGTAAGAGAAGTGTCAGTTTCCAGGCCTGAGTTTGTGCCAAGCTCCATCTCATGCTATGAGCCCCTCTCCTGCTCAGTGCCCCAGACACAGGGTCGGGTGGCCTCTGGAGAGACGTTCCTACAGGAAACCAGGGTCCGGCTCCGCACCTTCAAGACTCTCAGCCTCTCTCCCCTCCAGTGCAGCGAGTTTCAACTCGGGTTTCTGTGATGCTTTGTGCTTTAGAAAAAAGACTCAGGCCTTGGAGTGACAGGTAGTTGGGAGGATGGAGGAGGGGAGAGACACCAAGGGGGTCTGGGCAGAGAGTGCAGGTCACAGAAAGAGGTCCACACTTTGGGGGGGAGAGGTGACTGCAGAGGGAAGATCCCGGGTTGCTCCCAGGCCAGGGAGGCAGGGTGGTGCCACTCCCTAAGAGGGGGCCCCCTTCCCCAGCTCATGTCCTCTTCCTGTCTGTAGTCACTGTTGACTCAGACTGCTGGGCCTACCTTCTGTGGGAACCATCCCCCACCTCACCCTGTCCTCCAGCTCCGATCCACACCTAATCCAGCCTCCCTGAAACAGTCCTTCCCTGGTGGCTCAGACGGTAAAGAACCTGCCTGCAATGCAGGAGACCTTGGGTCAGGAAGATGCCCTGGAGGTGGGGATGGCAACCCACTCCAGTATTCTCGCCTGGAGAATCCCATGGACAGAGGAGCCTGGGGGGCTACAGTCAATGGAGTCGCAAAGAGTTGGACACGACTTAGCAACGAACACTCACTTTTCACTGATCTCCCAAGCGTGATAGGATGGCCTAGGGTCCTAAGCCTCTGCCCAAAAGTTTCCAGAGCAGGAACTGCTTCCCTACACTCCTCCCCCCTCCCTCTCCCCACCTGCTGAGTCCCTCCAATCTGAATGATCCAGTGATCTATCCACCCAGAGGACCTGAGCTCACTTTGCAAATAAGGATGGAACTGTTTGCCCTAAAACCTACCTAAATCATGGCAGAGACTCATTCAGGCCTCTCAGAGTGAATGTGGCATTTGTTCACATCCAGGTGTAGATAATCTATACAGAAATGGGAGAAGAATTTACAGCTAATGTCATAGCAGAGTGTGTGCCTTTAACCTACCTTCCTGTACCAATTTAGACTCATAATTACCAGTGACAGGAAACTCAACTGAACCTGGCTTACGAGAAGTAATGTATTGGTTCCTGTAGTTGAAAGATCCAGAAACGTCTGCCTTCAGGCGTAGCTCGATCTAGGCGACAGAATGTTCTCTCTGCTGGTCGTTGGCCCCACTCATAGCAGGCTCTCTCCCCTTAAGAAGCAGACACCCCCTGGACACTCATTCATTCCTTTATTCACAAATATCTGTCTACTACGTACCTTGGGCCAGGTGCTGGGGGTGCCACAGTGAACAAAGCAAACCTCCCTGCCTTCTGCCTGCCCCCAGCTCGAGAAGAAACAAGAAGCCTTGGTAACTGTGCTCCCCTCTGCAGTGGGTGGCCGGGTGACTAGCGACAGCTTCTTATTCAAGACAGGAGAGAAAGGAGGTCTTGACATTGAGATGCTGGCTCCGATTAGCCTGACTTGGGGTTTGGGCTTATTCCTGATCCCATCAGCCTGGTTCATGTCCATCAGCCCATGTACAGGACACAACTGTCCCTGCCCATCATGAAGTTTTGAGGAGCCTGCTAAGAAGGGGCTGGGCAAAGGGAATTGCTTTGCAGTCTGGTCCTCAGAGAGGCCTTGGAGTCCTGATGGTGAGGAATGGACCTCAGGAGAGGCCCAGCAAAGGCAGTGCCCAGCGACTGGCAGATCCTCAGATGGCCAGCACCATGAAGGCAAGCCTGATCATATACCACTGTGGTCTCCAACTCATTGTAAGAAAGGTCTGTTTATTCCAAGGCCATTAACTAGGTGAAAACCCAGGGTATCTCACTACCTGCTCTTTACAGCAAGTCAGCCACACCCACGGGACTTCCCAGGCCTGCACCCTCTTCACAGAGGTGGAGCCGTCCTTAAAGCTAAGTCAGTTCCCGTCAAGACCGTTTGCATCAGCCCCTTTCAACTTCAGCTGCTATCTTCTTCAAGTAAAGTGCTTCTTGGAAGACACTTCCACTTTCTCAGGAAATTGTTTAGGGAACACTTTGGATGGAAGAGTCAGGAATGAGCCAGGCCGGTCCATCTTCCAGCCGCTCTGACCCTGAGCATCTGTGAGCATCAGGTTCCCCTCTGTTCAGCTCCTGCCCAGACACTTGGAACACGAAAGCATCTGCCAAGAGCTTGGCTCCCCAACCCTGGGCTGTGGGCCCTCCCTTGGAATTGTCCCCGATCCCTCAGCTAGAACGGGACACTGGGCATTCTCTGTGAAGCATTTTAATGCTAATTTATTGAGTCCAAAAAGAGGAGCCCAACAGACGTGGTCCACTGGGCGGGATGTAGTGTGTTTGTTAGGCAGTGTGAGAGGCTCCTTGGCAGGATATTAAATATTACCCTGGCTATTCACAAGCACTTCATATTTCAAGAAAGGAAGGGAGGCTAAGGCTGCATCCCATAAATCAGCCTTTCAAACAGGCAGAAAGAGGCAAACATTTGGTAAATCTATGTCATCGTGCTCGGAGATCAAAGGCACTGACGTCTGCATTCGCGCACCCCGGAGCTCCGGCAGCAGCTCCAACACTGAGGCTGGGCAGCTGGGGAGGGAGGGCTTAGCCGGTTCTGATCTATGATCAGCCAGGACTCGGGAAAGGAGGAAGGCCTCCCCCTTCAGACTCTCAGTTGGAACCATGGTCCCTCTGCTCCCTGAGCCCACTACACTGTGAGATAAATGAGGCCAGGGATAGACCCGAAGCCGCCAGCATCGACAAGGTGAAAACATATTGGCTGCTGGGCACAGCAGGAGGCCATGTGGCCAGCCCCCTCTAAGGAGGGTCCCATCTAGCCCGGGGCTCCCTGGGTCTCAGGCTACACTTGCCCACCCTACCCCTGGCCCCATCCCCTCCAGTTTAGTGCCTCCCCCACAGCCCGGTCCCTTTTCTTACTCTTGCATCCCCTTTGCTTCCCCCCAGCTTCTATTTGACACAAAGGTACTATTGGGAGCCCCACAGAATGAATGAGCTCCAGCAGCTCTGACCCTGGTGCCCATCTGGACAAAGGGACAGTAAGTACAGACAGGTGGATAACTTCCTCAAAACACTGCAGCTTAGAATTGATGGGAAATGCTGAGCCACTTGGCTCACCAAGTACTTCTTTGCTTCAACAAGAAGCCACTTTGCTTCACCAAGACCCACAGGCCTGTGGCCACCGTCTGGTATATCAACTATCACCCGAGATCTAGATTTAGGATCTGGCCACTAGGATATTCCCACCTCATTACTTGGGACCTAAAATGGTCCCTTCGATTATTATAATCCCCGATTCACAGATGAATGGGCTGGAAGCTTGGCTTCAGCTCCAGGAGAGTTTACGGAAGCAGGAGGGACCTGTGGCCTCTTGCCGGCCTTGAAGTGCCCGCAGGTGTCACTAAGCTGCTAGATTGTGAGCAGGCTCAGCAGACGTGGACAGAAATCTTCTTTCTTTGCAGGACACAGATGACAGCTCCCCTGGATGCATTCTAGTCTTACAACGGAGCTTCTCTCGTCCTCAGCTTGACTGACGTGTGCGTGTGCTAAGTCACCCAGTCATGTCCCACTCTTTGCGACCCCAGACCAGCCTGCCAGGCTCCTTTGTCCGAGGGATTCTCCAGGCAAGAATACTAGAGTGGGTTGCCATTTCCTTCCCTCAGGGATCTTCCAGAGCCAGGGATTGAACCCAGGTGTTTTTTTGTTTTTTTTTTTAACCACTAGAACCACGTGGAAAGCTCCAGGTTTCTGGTTTCTACACCTTTAGGCAATTCTTGAGGATGTTTAGAGCTTGAATGGTTAGGATGAGGAGGAGGACTGGAAGGGGAATTCACTGTAGAGGAAGTGGGACCCTCTTCCTCTGGGTCTGGAGGGGTGAACCAGTGGGTAAAAAAGCAGACGGTGTGATGATCAGCTTGGTGTGTGCATGTGTTCCATTGAAACACAGCTGATTTACAATGTTGTCTTAGTTTCAGGTGTACAGCAAAGTGATTCAGTTATACATATATATTCTTTTTCAGATTCTTTTCCCTTAAAAGATTATACAAGGTATTGCACATAGCTCCCTGTGCTACAAAGGAGGTGCTTGTTGTTTACCTGTGATATATGTAGTAGTGTATGTCTGCTAATCCCAAACTCCAACTTTATCCCCCCATCCCATGAGACCCCTGCCCCATGTGGTAGTTAATTGTATATGTCAACTTGACTGGGCCGCAGGGGGCCAGATATCTATCTGCTTAGATGTCATTCTGGGTGTATCTGTGCAGATGTTTCTGGATGAGATGGACATTTGGATCAGTGGACTGAGTTCCGTAGCTTACCCTTCCCAGTGCGGGTGGTCCAGCCCAGTCCGTGGGAGGTGGGAACAGAACAGAGAGGTGGGAGAGGGAGAGTGGCCCTCTGCGCCCTGTCCTTCACCTGGAGCATCCCTGACTTTAGACCCTGTCGTCGGCTCTCCTGCGTCGGCCCGCTCTGCAGGTCTTCCGACTTATTCCCCATAACTGTGGGAGCCAATTCCTTACCAGCCAGCCAGTCCATCAGCCCTATTGTTTCTGCTCCTCAGGAGAACTTAGGCTAGTCCAGGTGAGTTTCAGCAGAACAAACGTGTAAGGAGGATATCCTTGCCTGACGCTGACTCAAGCTTTCTCTCCTTCACTCAGCTGCACTTCTCTGATACAGAGGAGGCTGCCAGTTTATTTTATTTTAAAAATAATATTTATTTATTTATTTATTTGCTTATGCTGGGTCTTAGCTGTGGCATGTGGAATCTAGTTCCCTGACCAGGGATCGACCCTGACCACCGCACTGGGAATGTGGAGTGTCAGCCACTGGACCACCAGAGAAGTCCCCACCCTATTTATAAACCTTTGTCCCCTCACTAAGAAGGGAGACCAGCAGTTTAGAAAGTTTCAGTGAGATGAGCAGGGCTGTAGACACAAGGCTGTAAAGAGTTTTAATAGAGTCTCTATGTAATTGTCAAGGAGTTGGCAACTTCTGGGTTTCCTCTCAGTGGGCGGCTTTTATATCTTTATATCACACTTACATGTGATCAGAACTGCCCAGACAGAGGCTGCTAAGGCTGGAAAATAAAACAAAAATATTTATATGTCAATTTTATAGATTCTTCCCAAAGCACCGTCTTTATTTGTGGGTTATGGGCAGCCAGCTAGATTTTAGGAAGACTGACGGTTACTCATAACGCTTGGCACAATGGCTTATGTCTAGAGCAGTAAGACTAACGTGCTTTGAGGCTCCCATAAGAGGTAACACCATTGCCACCTAGAAAATGAACCCATGCCACTACAGTTCTGCAGTTTAGGAGGGTCCATGCACCACCTCTCCCAGTCTCTAATACAGGGCATACATGAATTTGTGCCCGCTCGTGTCTGACTCTTTGCGAGCCCATGGACTGTAGCCCACCAGGCTGCTCTGCCCATGAAAGTCTGCTGACAAGAATATTGACATGGGTTGCCATTTCCTTCTCCAGGGGTCTTCCCAACCCAGGGATGGAACCTGCATCTCCTGTGCCTTTTGCATTGGCAAGCGGATATTTTCTCACTGAACCACCTGGGAAGCTCCCTAATATGCAGAGGTGGCTCTTAAGAGATTTTCCTTCACTCTTTCCAAGTGTCTTACTTACACTGACATGTGTTTCATCTCGCCCTGAGTGCCTCAGAGACTTCCAGGACCATATATATATATATATATATATATCCATTCTGTCCACAGACTGATGGAGAAACCACACGATTAGGAGGCAGACAGATCTGAACGTAAATCCGGGTCTGTCTGACCCTGGGTGCTGTGATGGCAGAGGTTCCCACCTCTCTGGGCTCCTATCTGCAAAGTGGGCACAGTTCTTGCCATTTCAGAAGTTGCGGGAGGGGGAACCGGAGTAAGGAATTCCTATGCTTTGCTCTGTACTGGGCTGCTCCATGGGACTGTTTGACGAATGATTTCCCTGAATTGCCCAATTGTTCTGGCCTCGGGCAGACACTGCCAGCGGCTCTGAAGTAGAGTGAGATTGGAAACAGAGCCGCAAAGCCTCCCTTCAAGTGTGGGCGTGTGTCTGCCCTGCAGGGCGTCTACCTGAGTCTCCTCCTCGTCCCCACCGCCCCCTCCTTGCAGGCGTCTGGTCCTTTCTGTTTCTATTTTGGTGGCTGAGTTCGCCTTCACACAACAGTGCCTCCTAAAGGGGACCTCAGTCTTCCACGTGCCCCACCTCCTCCTCTAATCTCTACTGCTGCGCGTTTAGCGCTCCATACTTCTGTTCTTGTCTTTCAAGGCTGAGCACGTGCAGTTCACAGTGTCCAGCGGCATCCGCTGCAGAGCATGTGTATGGGTGGAATCCTCATC
>NW_017212128.1:0-16942 GCF_001704415.2 Capra hircus
TTATGTTTAAAATCAGGTGCAGTTCTGTCGCGAGATTCCGAATGCTCTGCCGAAGAATCTAGACAATACAGGGAAGAATGATTACGAGGAGCAAGATTATAAAGAGTAGACAGAATAGTCTTCCAGAAATGAAGTTAGAGAAAGTGTGGAAAAAGTCATTGGCTTCTCCTGAGGTGGTAAAATCTAATCGGCGAGTGTTCCAAGGTCTGAATCTGTTATGCAGTTTCCCTAAGTCTAAACTAATATCTGAGCTGTTCCAAACACCTAAAACTTGATTTTTTTAACATATTGCATTACACTTGTTGAGTCAATGACCGCTGCCATAGTAACAATAACAGTTATTGTAACACAGCAAGAACATAATTATCATATCAATAAGTTGTTACAGTTACAGGACATCTTTAAAACCACAAAAGAGCAGACATTACTTTGAGGAGTTAAACAAGATAAAACATCCATGGTTCACAAGTCGCTACATTAAGTACGTTTAAGTTTTCTGAATCATTTGAAAAGAAGAACATAAGGAGAGGATAGACAAGCCAAAATAGAGTAAATAGAGTCATTTTCTGGTTGGAGTTTGCGCTGCAGCAGCTGTTAGTCCCGCCGGGATCTTGATGTTTCTTTTGCCTCTTTCTGCCGGTGGGAGCAGCGGCCTTCACCCCGCCCTCTGACACTGGCGCTGTAACGGGCTGCTGCGAGTGCCACTGGGTTCCGTCAGTCAGGCTGCCCCGCCCGCAGCTTTTGGTGCACGGCTGTTTCCCGCCCGGTGGCGGCAGAGAAGTTCCCTTTTTCTTTTGTGGCGAATCAGTCTGTCCGGGATCCAAATTGACGAATCTGCACCCCTGTGGAAAAAATATAAACACTTCCTCGACCCGCAGCAAATTCTGGGTCGGGATCTTTTTGTTATCTGGAGATCTTTTTGCTTTACCAATGGCTTTTTATTTTACTGTTCCAAACGAATCAGCATTTAACTTATTACAAAGAGAACATGTTGTAAAATCTGATGGGGGAAAACTATACTTAATTTCTCCTTTTTTAATTTTTGAATTAACAAAGCACGTGAGGGTAAATGATGCAAGATCTGATCACAAGAATTTCCTATAGCAATCTGCCAATCATCAAACATTTGAAAAGCATCAAGTTGTTTTTGTTATATGGAATTACAATTTTTGATGGCTCTTTACTAACAATTTAATAAATCAGTATGCTTGAATTAATCTTTTAAATTAATATGGCAGTAATTTTTTCTTAGGCAGAGGCCATTGTTCCACCAAGTTGGGATAAGATAAAACTATTTTTTGGGGGGTCATTAGATGGAACCAATGGGCCTTCTTGTCACAAGCATCCTGTAGGTATACATTTTGTGGCAAGAATAATTTAATCTCCTTTTTTGGCAATATTAATCTTAATTAACTGATCATTTAAAGCCTCATTCACTTTAACGAAAGCCAACTGTGTCACACTAGTCAACTTTTTCTTAGAACTGGGATTAGGATTGTTTTTTTCAGCAATCAAACAAAAGGCTTTAAATCTACAAAAGTCAGTTTTAAATGTGGGCATATCCAATTAATATCAACTAATAATTTTTGGAAATCATTTAAAGTTAGTAAACAATCTCTCAGCAGCTTTAAAAGGACATTATCAGTTTTAAAACTTTTGGCAGACCCAAATATAAGAAGCAAGAAAAGCTTTTTTAATGATCTTTTATAACCCAAATCTGGTCTATAGCCTTTTAGATGACAAGTAGCCATTTAATCTTTGCTTGAATACTTCCAGCAACGGGGAGCTCACTATTCACCAAGGTTTTAAACTCTCTCTCACCTCTTACTCTATAGCATTTTTATCCTGCATACCACCTTTTCTAATCCCACCAACTCCTTTTCAGTAGTATATGTTGGCCAGGAGCTGCGCTAGTCTCTCAGCAATCTAAGAAACGTCTTGTCTATTGTCTAACAGCCATGACATTTTATATCTTTAAAAAATCTTTTAAAGGCCAGAAGCTGCAATTTTTTGCACCCAAAAAGCTAGATCTAGATCCTCTGGGGCTTTTTTTGTCTGGTTTTTCTGTCTGGTAATAAGGTAAAAGCAAAAGCTGTGCTATTTTTTAATTTTAATTACACAGTTTTAGCAGGTGGCGATATCAAAACTTCAATTTTTTAGTATAATCAGAATTTACTACACAAGACACTACCGAAATTTTTTGAAAAGAAAGCAAGCTATGCCCCAGCACAAGTCTTACAATGTCCTCAGGAAGGGACTAGCCACTGGAATCTGAGTCAGGAGCTATTATTATTAAGGTGGTGGAACTGAGGTCCAGGCCTGAGCTACCTGGGGTTGTTTGGTACGGCTTGTTATCTCTGTTTAGCAAGACATTTTGGCAAAAAATGTTCTATTTGGCCTCAAGAGAAACATTTTGCATTTGTAAAGTCCTTTTTATTACGAATATTTTTCTTTTTTTTTCCTGTTTTTCTTCCTTTTTCTTTTTTTTTTTTTTTTGGGTGAGGCCCCTCCTGAGGGGATTTTATGCAAGGAGCAAGCTCTGTTTTAAAAGCTCTTTTGCTCAAAAATATTGTCACTATCGTTTTCAAACTTAAGCAATGTTCTGGGAGGCTTTGGATATAAAGTGGGGAGTTCTTAAGCCCTGGGGAGGCGCAAGCAGAGGTTGCAGTGGTCGCCTTAAATAAGACAACTTTTTAAAGGTTTGGTTTGTGTAGAGGGGGAGGGGGCTCTCCAGGGCGCTCGCCGCTGCGTCCTATAAGCACCCTCCTTCCTCGGGAGGAAGAGTACAGTCTCTCTCCTTTTGTTTGCCAATGGCAGAAAAATATGATCTGCGTAATAGGTGGAGACCCACTACGATCCACTGCTATAGTCTCTCCCATAGGCTATCTAACTAACAGGCCTCATGACGGGGGGTCCAGAACATTTGTAATAATATTTTACAGAGCAAAAGCATTTACAGGCCCATGCAAAGTATAATTAGTTTTTAGCTGTTTTATTACCTTTATCCAAGTATCTAAATCTCTTTTCTGGAAACCAAGGACATTGGTCTCGTAACACGAGCCTTTTAATCTTTAATTTGTCTTTTTTGTTTAACAGTTACAAATTACTTGTATAAAGAGGTGTCATTGTTTTGAGTCATTGTTACCCCGTGTCAGAAAATTAAAGAGTTATAGAAAAGTCTGCCTTGACAAAAAGGTTTTACCTTAGCCAAGGGGGGTTTTGTTTTAAACCCTAAGATAGCAGGTTTCTTTTCAACCTCTAGAGCACCAGGTTTCTCTTAAACCCTTGAACACTTCCCACTCGTCCTCACCCTGTCTGTCCCTACCAGGGGGGTCCGCGGCACCCTGAGTGGGGTCCTAGCCGTCCCGAACACTTCAACACTGGGGGAGTAACCGCGAAAGTACTCCGGGGGAGCGATAGTCCTCGGGGAGCGATTAAGTCAGCTCCGGGGGGAGCAACAGAGAGTGCTCCGGGGGGAGCTTTTGCTCCGAGGAACCTACCTTCGAATAGCCTGTTCCGGGCACAACTTGCCGGGGTCCAGCCCGGTGGATCCAGGGAATTCGAAGGGTGGACGGCGTTGGCGTGGAAAGACTTGTTTGTTTATTAATGTAAGATTAGATTAAGAAACTATAGTGTAGTAAGAAGATTAAGTGGAGGAAGAGGGCTGAATAGCTTGGTTTACGCGGAAGGCCAATAAAATTCCAGACAAGGAATTTGCACCATCTACGTTGGGCCACACACAATTGAATATCTAAGGGTGCCTCGCCTTAAGCTCCCTTTCGTGCGGGTCTTAACAGCCGGGGCAAGTAAGTAGACCTGGCGAGCCTCCGCGCCCCAGATGGAGATTCAGCCTGAAGTTAAAGTAAAGAGCAGAGAGAGGGAAGGGGAGAGAAGAAGAGAGAGAGAGAGACATGGGGGGAGCCAGAGTCCCAAGAAACCAGGCCGAGAGACTAGTTCGAGAAACTGGCCCCCATCCTTTATTGTTCAGAAGGCCTTTTATACTTTTGATAAAACACGGAGATCAATGGGTAACACAAAATTATGTAGCGTTCGCAACCCAGATTCTTTCCGTATATCATTTTGTATACAAAAGGTCTCAGGTGATTTACATTATCTTTTGGCCAAGAGCTTGTTAACACTTTTTGGCTCTCTTCCTTAATGAATGTTAATTTTGTTTCCCCTGAAGTGTTTTTTTTTTTAATCTGCATCTCCTTAAAGCATTAAAGTTACATCTCTATAGAACAAAGGTGCAGTGGGATATAACAAAGAAGGTACTTAACTCAAAGATCTAATGTTGCTAATACCAGGTCTACTACTTGTTTTTCTATATACCAACTATATCTAAAATAAAGGATATGAAAATTTGGCAGCAAGCATTGACCCAAAAAATGAAACCTTTAATCAGTCCTATTCTAAAGATTTTGACTCCTCGAAGCTCCTACATTCCTAGGATGTTTTAAGCTTCCTGTGCCTCCTGCGGTCAGGAGGCCTCAAACAATCACATGCGCAGCTGTACGAGTCCTGCAGGCAGGCTAGAAAGCCATCGGAGGGGTTTTTTGGATTGAAACACACTTTCAAATGCAGAAGACTAAAGCCCTGAATTGACTTTTTCCAGAAAATGTCAGAAGAGTGGAAAAGCAGAGCACAAAAGCCGGCAGATTTTTGTTGGGGTACGTGCTTAGGAATTTGCAGAGGGGTCCCTGAAGTCTGAGCACGCCTTTCGTATGTCAGCTTCCTTCCTCATGACCTTGTCACGGGCGGGATTCCTCACACTGGCTCCCAGCAGGTGCCGGAACCTGAGGATTCCTCTCCAGTGCTGACATGGATCTTGGGGTACTTCTGGAGTCTCCCCAGGGGAGTCAGTCCTCGTCTCGAGTGGGGGCATGAACGTGCGCTTTCCTCTCGAGCTGTAGCAGCAGAGTCACGATTCCCTTCGCATGGATCAAGGATCTGTGGCTTTCCTCGAGGCTTTCCACGAGGCTTTCCCGAGGCTTTCCCACAGGGCTGTCCCACGTGCCACCGTGGTGTGAGTCGATCCTCGGCTTGAAGGTCGAGGCAGTGCAGGGAAAACAGGTTTCCCTGGAATGGACTGAGACATCTGGGGGACTCTGGGAATGGTGCGACCCTGGAGTTCCTCTCGCCTTTCTGTGGAGAGCGCCTCCTCTTGAGATGCGACGGGAACGCCGGGAATTCTTTCCCGACCACGCAGGGAAAGGATCCCTCTCTCGAGAGCTATGAGGCGGAAACGGGGCTCCTCTGGATGTGGGCGGGACTCTCGTGCTTCCTCTCGAGTGGAGACGGTTATGTCGGGAACTTCTTGAGTTGCAGCAAGGGTGTGAAGGACCCTTTGGAAAGTTCCAGAGGTTTAGGTGTGATTAGCCTCGAGACGCTCAGCGGAAAGGGCCTCATCTCGCCTGGAGGGAGAACCTCCTGGATTTTCTCGAGTTGCGGCAGGTGCTCTCGACTTAGACGGGGACCTCAGGGACCCGCTCTGGTGGCCTCAGGAAAGGCCAGTCCCCATGCGAGTTGCTCAGGGGCCTCTCGGGATTCCTCTCCCCGTCGATGCCGGGCCAAGACCTTGTGTGGAGTCGTGCCGGAATTGAGGATTCCTCTCCAGTGCTGACATGGATCTTGGGGTACTTCTGGAGTCTCCCCAGGGGAGTCAGTCCTGTCTCGAGTGGGGGCATGCACGTGCGATTTCCTCCCGAGCTGTAGCAGCAGTGTCACGCTTCCCTTCGCGTGGATCAAGGGATCTGTGGCTTTCCCTCCTTTCCCACGAGGCTTTCCCACGGGGGCTTTCCCACGGGCTGTGTCCACGTGCCACCGTGGTGTGAGTCGATCCTCGGCTTGAAAGTCGAGGCAGTGCAGGGAAAACAGGTTTCCCTGGAATGGACTGAGACATCTGGGGGACTCTGGAATGGTGGCACGACCCTGAGTTCCTCTCGCCTTTCCTGTGGAGAGCGCCTCCTCTTGAGATGCGACGGGAAGCCGGGAATTCTTTCCGAACCACGCAGGGAAAGGATCCCTCCTCTCGAGCTAGGAGGCGGAACGGGGCTCCTCTGGATGTGGGCGGGACTCTCGTGCTTCCTCTCGAGTGGAGACGGGTATGTCGGGGAACTTCTTGAGTTGCAGCAAGGGTGTGAATGACCCTTTGGAAGTTCCAGAGTTTAGGTGTGATTAGCCTCGAGACGCCTCAGGGGAAATGGGCCTCATCTCGCCTGGAGGGGAGAACCTCCTGGATTTTCTCGAGTTGCGGCAGGTGCTCTCGACTTACGATGGGGGACCTCAGGGACCCGCTCTGGTGGCCTCAGGAAAGGCCAGTCCCCATGCGAGTTGCTCGGGGGCCTCTCGGGATTCCTCTCCGTCGATGCCGGGGCCTAAGACCTTGTGTGGAGTCGGTGCCGGAACTGAGGATTCCTCTCCAGTGCTGACATGGATCTTGGGTACTTCTGGAGTCTCCCCAGGGGAGTCGTCGTCTCGAGTGAGGCATGCACGTGCGCTTTCTTCCCGAGCTGTAGCAGCAGTGTCACGCTTCCCTTCGCGTGGATCAAGGGATCTGTGGCTTTCCCTCGAGGCTTTCCCACGAGGGAGGCTTTCCACAGGGCTGTCCCACGTGCCACCGTGGTGTGAGTCGATCCTCGGCTTGAAAGTCGAGGCAGTGCAGGGAAAACAGGTTTCCCTGGAATGGACTGAGACATCTGGGGACTCTGGAATGGTGGCACGACCCTGGAGTTCCTCTCGCCTTTCCTGTGGAGAGCGCCTCCTCTTGAGATGCGACGGGAACGCCGGGAATTCTTTCCGGACCAGCAGGAAAAGGATCCCTCCTCTCGAGCTAGGAGGCGGAAACGGGCTCCTCTGGATGTGGCGGGACTCTCATGCTTCTTCGAGTGGAGACGGGTATGTCGGGAACTTCTTGAGTTGCAGGAAGGGTGTGAAGGACCCTTTGGAAGTTCCAGAGGTTAGGTGTGATTAGCCTCGAGACGCCTCAGCGGAAATGGGCCTCATCTCGCCTGAGGGGAGAAACCTCCTGGATTTTCTCGAGTTGCGGCAGGTGCTCTGGACTTAGGTGGGGGAACCTGGGACGCGCTCTGGTGGCCTCAGGAAAGGCCAGTCCCCATTCGAGTTGCTCGGGGGGCCTCTCGGGATTCCTCTCCCTTCGATACCGGGCCTAAGACCTTGTGTGCAGTCGGTGCCGGAAACTGAGGATTCTTCTCCAGTGCTGACATGCATCTTGGGGTATTTCTGGAGTCTCCCCAGGGGAGTCAGTCCACGTCTCGACTGGGGGCATGCACGTGTGCTTTCCTCCCGAGCTGTAGCAGCAGTGCACGCTTCCCTTCGCGTGGATCAAGGGATCTGTGGCTTTCGAGCTTTCCCACGAGGCTTTCCACGAGGCTTTCCCACAGGGCTGTCCCACGTGCCACCGTGGTGTGTGTCGATGTCGATCCTCGGCTTGAAAGTCGAGGGAGTGCAGGGAAAACAGGTTTCCCTGGAATGGACTGAGATATCTGGGGACTCTGGAATGGTGGGACGACCCTGGAGTTCCTCTCCCTTTCCTGTGGAGAGCGCCTCCTCTTGAGATGAGACGGGAACGCCGGGAATTCTTTGCCGACCACGAAAGGAAAGGATCCCTCCTCTCGAGATAGGAGGCGAAACGGGGCTCCTCTGGATGTGTGCAGGACTCTCGTGCTTCCTCTCGAGTGGAGACGGGTATGTCGGGGATCTTCTTGAGTGCAGCAAGGGTGTGAAAGACCCTTTAGAAGTTCCAAAAATTAGATGTGATTAGCCTCGAGACGCCTCAGCGGAAATGGGCCTCATCTCGCCTGGAGGGGAAAACCTCCTGGATTTTCTCGAGTTGCGGCTGGTGCTCTCGACTTACGACGGGGACCTCAGGGACCCGCTCTGGTGGCCTCAGGAAAGGCCAGTCCCCATGCGAGTATGCTCGGGGCCTCTCGGATTCCTCTCTCCCGTCTATGCCGGGGCCTAAGACCTTGTGTGGAGTCGGTGCCGGAACCTGAGGATTCCTCTCCAGTGCCGACATGGATCTTGGGGTAGTTCTGGAGTCTCCCCAGGGGAGTCAGTCCCGTCTCGAGTGGGGCATGCATGTGCGCTTTCCTCCCCAGCTGTAGTAGCAGTGTCAGCAGCTTGCGCCAAGGGATCTGTGACTTTCCCTCGAGTCTTTCCCACGAGGCTCTCCACAGGGCTGTCCCACGTGTCACGGTGGTTTGAGTCGATCCTCGGCGTGAAAGCCGAGGCAGTGCAGGGAAAACAGGTTCCTGTGGAATGGACTGAGACATCTGGGGGAGTCTTGGAATGGTGACACGACCCTGCAGTTCCTCTCCCTTTCCTTTGGAGAGCACCTCCTCTTGAGATGCGATGGAATGCCGGGAATTCTTTCCCGAACAAGTAGGAAAGGATCCCTCATCTCGAGCTACGAGCCGAAACGGAGCTCCTCTGGATGTGGCCGGGACCCTCGTGCTTCCTCTTGAGTGGAGACGGGTATGTCGGGGAACTTCTTGAGTTGCAGCATGACTGTGAAAGACTCTTTAGAAGTTCCAGAGTTCACGTGTGATTAGCCTCGAGACACCTCAGTGGAAACGGGCCTCAACTCACCTGCAGGGGAGAACCTCCTGGATTTTACCGAGTTGCGGCAGGTGCTCTCGACTTACGACGGGACCTCATGGACCTGCTCTGGTGACCTCAGGAAAGGCCAGTCCCCATGCGAGTTGCTAGAGGTCCTGTTGCTATTCCTCTCTCGTCGATGCCAGGGCCTAAGACCTTGTGTGGAGTCGGGGCCGGAACCTGAGGATTCCTCTCCAGGGCTGACATGCATCTTGGGGTATTTCTGGAGTCTCCCCAGGGGAGTCAGTTCTCGTCTCGAGTAGGGGCATGCACGTGCGCTTTCCTCCCCTGCTGTAGCAGCAGTGTCACGCTTCCCGTCGCGTGGATTAAGGGATCTGTGGCTTTCCCTCGAGGCTTTCCACGAGGCTTTCCCAGACACACGTGCCACCGTGGTGTGAGTCTATCCTCGGCGTGAAAGTCGAAGCAGTGCAGGGAAAACAGGATCCTCTGGAATGGACTGAGACATCTGGGGACTCTTGGAATGGTGGCAAGACCCATGAGTTCCTCTCGCCTTTCCTGTGCAGCGCGCCTCCTCTTGAGATGCGTCGAAACGTCGGGAATTCTTTCCCGAGGAAGCAGGGAAGGATCCCTCATCTCGAGCTTGGAGGCGGAAACGGAGCTCCTCTGAGAGGCCGGACCTCGTGCTTCCTCTGGAGTGGAGACGGGTATGTCGGGGAACTTCTTGAGTTTAGCAAGGGTGTTTAGGACACTTTGGAAGTTCCAGAGTTTAGGTGTGATTACTCTCGAGACGCCGCAGAGAAAATGGGCCTCATCTCGACTGGAGCAGAGAACCTCCTGGATTTTCTCGAGTTGCGGCAGGTACTCTCGACATACGACCGTGACCTCAGGGACAGTGTAGCAGATGTGTCACGCTTCCTGGCGCGGGGATCAAGGGATCTGTGTCTTTCCCTCGAGGCTTTCTCACAGGGCTGTCCCACATGCCACCATGGTGTGAGTGGATCCTCGGCGTGAAAGTCGAGGCAGTGCTGGGAATACGGGTTCCTCTGAAATGGACTGAGACATCTGGGGGACTCTTGAAATGGTGGCACGACCCTGGAGTTCCTCTCGCCTTTTCTATTGAGAACCCTTGCTCTTGAGATGCCATGGGAACGCCGAAAAATCTTTCCTGACTAAGCAGGATAGGAACCTTCATCTCGGAAACGGGGTTCCTCTGAATGTGGGCGGGACCCTCGTGCTTCCTCTCGTGTGGAGACGGGTATGTCGGGGAACTTCTTGAGTTGCAGCAAGGACCCTTTTTAATTTCCAGAGGTTAGGTGTGATGAGCCTCCAGACACCTCAGAGGAAATGGGCCTCATCCCGCCTGGAGGGGAGAACCTCCTGGATTTTACCCAGTTGCGGCAGGTGCTCTCGAGTTAAGACGGGTCCTCAGGGACCCGCTCTGGTGGCCTCAGGAAAGTCCAGTCCCCATGTGAGTTACCAGGTGGCCTCTAGGGTTCTTCTCCCATCGATGCCGGTGCCTAAGACCTTGTGTGGAGTCGGGGCCAGACCCTGAGGATGCCTCTCCAGTGCTGACATGAATCTTTCCGTACTTCTGGAGTCTCACCAGGGGAGTCAGTCCTCATCTCGTGGGGGCATGCACCTGCCATTTCCTCACGACCTGCAGCAGCAGTGTCACGCTTGCCGACGTGTGGATCAAGGGATCTGTCGCTTTCCATTGAGGCTTTCCCACGAGGCTTTCCAACAGGGCTGTCCCACGTGCCACGGTGGTGTGAGTCGATCCTCGGCGTGAACGTCGAGGCAGTGCAGGGAAAACAGTTTCTTCTGGAATGGACTTAGACATCTAGGGGACTCTTGGAATGCTGGCAAGGCCCTGGAGTTCCTCTCGTCTTTCCTGTTGAGAGCGCCTCCTCTTGAGATGCGACGGGAAGGCCGGGAATTCTTTCCACGACGAAGGGAAAGGATCCCTCTTCTCGAGCTACGAGGCGGAAACGGGGCTCCGCTGGATATGGGCGGGACCCTCGTCCTTCCTCTCGAGTGGATATGGGTATGTCGGAGACTTCTTGACTTGCAGCAAGGGTGTGAAGGACCCTTTGGAAGTTCCAGAGGTTAGGTGTGATTAGCCTCGAGACGCCTCAGCGGAAATGGGCCTCATCTCGCCTGGAGGGGAGAACCTCCTGGATTTTCTCGAGTTGCGGCAGGTGCTCTCGAGTTACGACGGAGACCTCAGGGACCCGCTCTGGTGACCTCAGGAAAGGCCAGTCCCCATGCGAGGTGCTAGGGGGCCTCTCAGTATTCCTCTCCCGTCGATGCCAGGGCCTAAGACCTTGTGTGGAGTCGGGACCGGAAACTGAGGATTCCTCTCCAGTGCTGACATGGATCTTGGCGTACTTCTGGAGTCTCCCAAGCTTGCGTCAGTCCTCGGCTCGAGTGGGTCATGCACGTGCGCTTTCCTCCCGAGCGGTAGCAGCAGTGTCACGCTTCCCTTCTCGTGGATCAAGGAATCTGTGGCTTTCCCTGGAGTCTTTCCCATGAGGCTTTCCCACAGGGCTATTCCACTTGCCACCATGGTGTGAGTCGATCCTCGGCGTGAAAGTCGAACCAGTGCAGGGAAAACAGGAACCTCCTTCCCCACAGTAGGGGATACACTGTCCCCTTGGGCGGGTATCTCCAGGGCACTCGCGCTGGGGGGTTGCCCGCGGAGGTGCGGGCCTCAGGCTCCACGTGAGAAAAGCCCCAAATGGCATTAGCTGCCAGTCCAGAAGCTGGCCCCTCAGGTCTCTGGCCGGAGCCTTGGTCTCCAGGCAACTCAAAGCCCTCGGCGGTGGCACTCTGGGACTGCTGTAGGGAAAGGATGCCAAGAGCCCACGGAGGAGTTGGGGAGGGGGCATGGGGGAAACGGAGGCGAGGACAGCGAGGGATCTAGGTGGAGGCGCTGGAGAGAGCGTCTGGTGTCCCGGAATGCCTCGGAGGAGCCAGCGGGGGACAGTCGAGGACCAGGGACCTGTGGAATGTGAAAAGGCGGGAAATCTCAGAGCAAGGCAGGCTGGGAAAGGGGGCGTTGGTGGCCAATTCAAAGGGACCTAGGGGCGTTTCCTGGGCGGTGAGTTCCCTTGGCACTGCTGAGGGCCCCTGATTGATCCACTCGGGTTGAACCCACCCCCCGCTGCGAGGGAGGGCCACAAACCAAAGCCCCCGAACTGCCCGCCCACCCAAACGGGGATCTTGGCGGTCCGGGGCACAGCCGTGCCGGGAAAAGCCCACTCGCTCCACGGGACTCCGTCCAGGGTCTCTGCTTGGAAAGAGGCCAGGGGCGGCCCCCTCCATCTACCCACCCAAACCCTATTGACGTCAATGTTGGCGGAGACGCCTCCCGTTCTCCAGAGTCCTGAGCTGCTGGGTCCCCGCCCACTCGGCCAGCAGTCTGCAGCGTGCCCGTGTGCCTCTCCCCCATGGCTTTGTCCGCTCCTCCAGCACCTCAAGCGGTACGTTTGCCCTCGTCCCTGTGGTCGGATCACATCTCAGGGGATTTGCGGGTGGCCTGGGCAAGGGCTCTCGGCCAATGTGTTGACCCCCCTCCCACCCGAGAACGGCTGGGACCCATCGGCCAGGCCCAGGGTTCCGAGGCGTCAGGTGTGCCCAAATTCGGAGGGCGTGGCATCGTTCGTTCATCTTGCTCCTTTGGCACACACATGGCTTCTCCGTTCTCTTTTCTGGGAAGACAGTGTTGTTTCAGGGGCGTGCTGCGGGGGGGGGGGCCGGGGTTGGGGGTGGTGGGAGCGGGTGCTTTGTTGGGATGAGGCCCTTTATCCTCACATCTTCATGTGGGAATGGGAGTCGGGGAGCTCTGTGGCCTTGCTGCCTTCAGTGGCTTCCTCTGCACAGGGGCCTAGTGGCTTCTGCCTTTTGTCAGGCGTTACGGGGTTGGGGCGTCGCTTTGGTGGCCTTGGCCTTTGCCTTGGCCTGGGCCTTGGCCTTGCCTTGGCGTTGCCGTTGCCCTTGCCTCTTGGGCTTGGCCTTGCCTGCCTGCCCTTGAACTTGAACTTGAACTTGACCTTGACCTTGACCTTGACTTGTTGACTTTGAACTTGACCTTGAACTTGAACTTGAACTTCAACTTCAACTTGACTTGAACTTGAACTTGAACTTGACTTTGACTTGAACTTGAACTTGACGTTGAACTGGAACTTGACTTTGAACTTGAACTTGACCTTGAACTTGATCTTGACCTTGACATTGAACTTGAACTTGAACTTGACCTTGAACTTGAACTTGACTTGACTTGACTTGACTTGAACTTGAACTTGACTTGAAACTTGACCTTGACCTTGAACTTGATTGACCTTGAACTTGAACTTCAACTTGACTTGACTTGAACTTGAACTTGAACTTGAACTTGACTTGAACTTGATTGACTTGAACAACGGGAGACCCGAGATTTGCTCAGAGCACCGGAGGTCCAGAAGCAGGGCCCTGTATCTCCCCTTCCCTTTGTGATCATTGCAAAGACATTCCTAGCTGATAGCGGGAGTGCCCCTGAAGAAGCAAGCAGTGGGAGTGTGTTTGACACGACTGTGTGCCTTCCTGGCCTCAGCTCCACAAGGGGCCTTTCCTCTCGAAGTAGGCCCCATGTCCCCTTGGGGAGGGTGTCATGCCTCTTTTCTCCTCACTGCCAAAGGGTGGAGCCAAGCTCGCTCTGTCAGAGGTACAAAAACAGCAATTGAATGGATTTTCAAGCTCTTGCTAGGCTGCACCCTTTCAGGGCCCACTTTACTGAAACAGGTGCTCTGTGGCCCCTGGTTGGGTATGCAGGTTCACAAACAGGGTGAGATCCTGTCCAAGCCAAGAATTTTCCTGAAAGACCTAGGCTCACTAGAGCTCTCCTCCAGAGCAAAGGGGATAGAGGAGATGTATGGAGGAGTCTTTGCCTTTCCCTGTGAGTGTGGGGCTACTCCCTACGGCCCCAAGCTCAGGGATAACTGCCTCTAAGAAAGGAATGGCAAGAAGCGCTATTCTTGGAGGTTGGGACAGGGAGTTCGCAGCATGTGGGGAAAGAAAGACTTCTTCGGGGAAGAAGAGGCAACCACCGGGGGTGTGTTTGCAAGCCTCTATTTGGAAGGAACAGGTTTGCTTATACAACTCAAGACCTCCAGATCTGCTCAGAGGACTGAAGTTCCAGAGACAGGGCCATGTATCTCCCCTTCCCTTTGAGATCCTTGCAAAGACATTCCTAGCAGATCGTGGGAGTGCCCATGAAGAAGCAAGCAGCGGGAGTGTGCTTGACATCACTGGCTGCCTACCTGGGCTCAGCTCCTCAAGGGGCCTTTCTCTCCTGGTAGGCCCTATGTCCCCTTTGGGAGAGGGTGGTGCCCTCTTCCTCCACACTGCCAAAGGGTGGAGGTGGAGCAAACTCGTTCTCTCCGAGGTAAAAAAAAAAAAAAGACAAATTGGATGGATTTTTAAGCTCTTGCTATGCTGCACCCCTCCAGGACCCACTCGAGCAAAACAGGTGCCCTGTGGCCCCTAGGTCGGGTATGCAGGTTCACACCAACCGGGTGGGATCCCGTCAAAGCCAAGAATTTTCCTGACAGACCTAGGCTCACTAGAGCTCTCCTCCAGAGGAAAGGGGACAGAAAAGACGTGTGTGTGGAGGTGGCTCTGCCTTTCCAGGTCCCAATCTCAGGGATAACTGCCCCTAAGAAAGGAACTGCTGCTGCTGCTGCTGCTAAGTTGCTTCAGTCGTGTTCGACTCTGTGCGACGCCATAGACGGTAGCCCACTAGGCTCCCCGTCCCTGGGATTCTCCAGGCAAGAACAGTAAGTGGGTTGCCATTGCCTTCTCCAATGCATGAAAGTGAAAATGAAAGTGCAGTCGCTCAGTCGTGTCCGACCCTCAGCGACCCCACGGACTGCAGCCTACCAGGCTTCTCCGTCCATAGGATTTTCTGAAAGGAACTGCAAGAAGCGCTTTTCCAGGAGGCTGGGAAAGGGAGTTCGCAGGATGTGGGGAAAGAGAGCCTCCTTCGGGGAAGAATAGGCGGCCACTTGTTTTGTGTTGCAAACCTCTATTTGGAAGGAACAGGTTAGCTTATACAAAGGGAGACCTCCAGATCTGCTCAGAGGACCAAAGTTGCAGAGGCAGGTCGGTGTATTTTCCCTTCACTTTGCGATCCTTGCAAAGACATTCCTTGCTGATAGATGATTCAGCAAGGGCCTTTGAGACTGTTGTTTTCTTTCCTAGGTTCAAAGATTCCTTCAGTTCCTAATATAGATATCCTAGAAATTATCTGACATCCGTGAAAATCTGATATGTCCTGGTCAAATGCTGTCAGTTATAATTCCAGTTATCATATTAAAGCATTTCAAGTCGCAGCAGTGACCAGATTACATTGTCAATTTCTATTTAATCAGGTTTTAACCATGTCCTCTATGGTTTCACACTGATGCCTTTGCAGAAATACTGCTACTTCAAGATATATGGAATATACTTTTTTTAAGCTTACCGATAATTTGTTTGTTTGTTTGTTTGTTTGTCTTCTGGTAAGCTGGTACCAGATGGAATTTAGTCTCCTCTCTAGGTTAAGAGAACAAAGTTTTCTTAGAATGCAATTTTTGATAACAGACTATGGATTTTCTTTACCTTTCATTGATTTATAATTGTTTTCATCATCTGTTTTTTTTTACTTCGGTAAAGTAAATAAGCCTTATTTAAGATTTTGGTACATGTAGGATGGACTAAGCTTTCCCCACTCTTGCAAGTTCCCTTAACCCCTTCAGATTCTTCTCGTGGGACCAAGATCTCACTTTCCTCCAGAGGGACAATCCAAGCTTTTTATTAGTTGATCTGCCCCTGACATCAGAGTCCATTTGAGCACGAGTTGGCCTATAATTTAGGCATGAAACTATGACTACATAAAGAAAAGGTGACTTTATGATTCAGGGATGGCCATGATATGCCTTGCACTTCAGAGAAAATGGGTTAAAATGATTTTTTTTTCTTCAAAACTGCACAGCCAGTTCTTTCAGCATATGCAATTGAAAACATCTAGTCATTAGGTCAGTTTTCATTCCAATCCCAAAGAAAGGCAATGACAAAGAATATTCAAGCTGCTGCACAATTGCACTCATCTCACACACTAGTAAAGTAATGCTCAAAATTCTCCAAGTTCACATGAACTGTGAACTTCCAAATGTTCAAGAGGGATTTAAAACATGCAGAGAAACCAGAGATCAAACTGCCAACATCCACTGGATCATTGAAAAAGCAAGAGAGTTCCAGAAAAAAAGACATCTATTTCTGCTTTATTGACTATGCCAAAGCCTTTGACTGTGTGGATCACAATAAACTGGGAAAAATTCTGAAAGAGATGGGAATACCAGACCACCTGACCTGTCTCTTGAGAAACCTGTATGCAGGTCAGGAAGAAACAGTTCGAACTGGACATGGAACAACAGACTGGTTCTAAATAGGAAAAGGAATATGTCAAGGCAGTGTATTGTCACCCTGCTTATTTAACTTATATGCAGAGTACATCATGAGAAACACTGGGCTGGAGGAAGCACACGCTGGAATCCAGATTGCTGGGAGAAATATCAAGAATCTCAGATATGCAGATGACACCACCCTTATGGCAGAAAGTGAAGAAGAACTAAAGAGTCTCCTGATGAAAGTGAAAGAGGAGAGTGAAAAAGTTAGCTTAAAGCTCAGCATTCAGAAAACTAAAATCATTGCATCCAGTCTCATCACTTCATGGCAAATAGATGGGAAAACATTGGAAACAGCAGCAGACTATTTTGGGGGGCTTGGAAATCACTGCAGGTGATGTCTGCCTCCATGAACTTAAAACGTATTTATGACTTGGAAGAAAAGTGATGACCAAACTAGACAGCATATTAAAAAGCCGAGACGTTGCTTTGCCAACAAAGATCCATCCAGTCAAGGCTATGGTTTTTCCATATGTCATGGATGGATATGAAAGATGTACTATAAAGAAAGTGACAGCTGAAAATTGGATGCTTTTGAACTGTGGTGTTGGAGAAGATGCTTGTAGGTCGCTTAGACTACAAGGAGACGCAACCACTCCATCCATCCTAAAGGAAATCAGGTCTGAATATACATTGGAAGGACTAATACTGAACCTGAAACTCCAATACTTTGGCCACTTGATGTGAAGAGCTGACTCACTTGGAAGTTGCTTTGATTTGCCTGTGAGTGTGGGAGCCCTCCCTGGGCAAAGGGCCTCAGGGGTCATTGCCACTGAATCACGACCTCCAAGCAAGCGCATTCCAGCTGTGTGACATTCAGGAAGCAGGAGACTGGGAAAACTATCTTCCTTAGAGGAAGGAAAGTCATCCACAGAGAGTGT
>NW_017212129.1:0-26526 GCF_001704415.2 Capra hircus
TTAATAATAATCTTTAAAAATCGTTCACATAGATCTAAGCAGCTTTCATAACTTCTTTCAGGGTTGATTTATCTAGAAAGAGAAATAACAAGATAGGATTATATGACTATTGTACTTTCTAGCTTTCAACATGAATAAACTAGCCATGTTATTTATATTAAACAAGTGGGATTTATGCTATTTTGTGTGTGGAGGGTATCGAGACACTGATGTCAAAAAAGCCTAGAATCTAGAGAAAAGATAAAATGTCATCAAATAAACTCCAACACAAGGTGAAAGTTAAAAAGCAGCCATAAATTGGGAATCCTGTGAAGAGCAATGAAGGCCCAGGGGCTCCTTTCTGCTTGGTAAGGGCAGGGTCAGGAAAGACAGCCCTGAAGGAAGTGACATTTGAGCTAAACCTTGAAGGATAAGTGCAAGAACAGAGTGTCAAAGAGCATGAACTACCTTTCATAGCACACTCTTAATTCCTAGTAGCATCTTTAATAGAGCACTGAGAAAGATCAGCTTGGGAAATGTGTGTGTGCATTCCAAGTCGCGTCAGGCATGTGCAAATCTTTTGTGACACTGTGGACCGTAACCCATCAAGCTCCTCTGTCCATGGGATTCTCCAGGCAAGAATACTGGAGTGCATTACCATGCCTTCCTACAGGGGATCTTCCTAATCCAGGGATCAAACTGCATCTCTTATGTCTCCTGCATTGGCAGGTGGGTTCTCTACCCCTAGGGGCACCTGGGAAGCCCATCTTGGGAAATATCACTGTACAAAACTGGTAGCTGTGATCTCTGTGAAGCAAGCAGGGGCCATACTCTGAACAGTGTTCTCTTATTTTAATACCAATTTAATTATATGATACCGATATAGTCATTAATTAATATGGCAATATTTAGCTCTTGTTTGCAATCTAGGATAAACCGTATTTGTCTGTGATATTTTATTTATATACTTAAACTATTCCCTAAAATGCTTTTTTGACATTTTTACATCTATATTGAAATGTAAATGGATATGACTTACTATTTTGTGACATTTTTACCAGACTGGGTTTCAGGATTGGGTTAACTCTGTGAAACAAGATGGGAGCATACTCCACCTACACACAGACTGGGAATGTTAGATGTGCATACAAATTACCTAGGCAAAAAGAGTTCACCAATTAGATATTCTGATTCCAGAGTATTCAGCAGATTTTCTGGATGATTTTTCAAGTTTTACCTACTTTCTACTACCTATGTAAGAAAATTCTGGACACTATGTATACATAAATGTATTTTATAGGTAAAGAATCTGCCTATCATTGCAGAAGATGTGGGTTCGATTCCTGGGTCAAGAAGATCCCCTGGAGAAGGAAATGGCAACCCACTCCAGTATTCTTGCCTGGGAAATCCCATGGGCAAAGGAGCCTCGTGGCTACAGTCTATTGAATTGCAAAGAGCTGGACATGACTTTGCATGTCAGAGCAACTGAGCACACATGCACACATAGGCTAAGGCTAAGATATAAAAACATACAGATATTTTCTAAGTATTTCCTAAGCACAAAACATAGCCTATTCAGTGTAGCTTGGTGTTAAGAGCTTACCTGAGTCACGTACCTGGGTTTGAATCCCAGAACTTCAGTTCCAGCTCTACCACTGAACATGCAAGATTTAGCAAGTAAGTTTACTTCTTTATGCATCAGGTTTTCTAGCAGTAGGAGAGGGTGAGTCATAGTACACATGTTTTCGGTTTGTTTTGAGTGATTTGACACATACAAAGCATATGTGGAACTGAAACACAATATTCAATATTTCAACTTCCTTTTGGCTAAAATGAAAAGAAAACCACCCATGAGTTACAGACCTTTTTCACAGTGATTGAGATTGGTTTTATTTAAATTTTCTGGTTTATGCTTATGCATAAAGCAACTGTGGAATCCTTCAGCTTTTTGAGTCTCTCTCTGCAAGAATTTAACGATATGTAACTAACACTTGATCAGGTGCTACACAAAAGGAACCTATGATAATTTTGTGGTGTGAGGAATTCACTGTTGATGTGAATAGTTTTACCTGCTAATTTATATGTTAATCAGAAAAGTGTTTAAGTTGTATCAAGCATTCTGTTTGATGATGTGATCGGCAATCTCCAGGGTTCACCACACCTGTATTTTCTGGAGAACATCAGGCCAGCCGCCTAATCTTAGTTTCCCCCTAGGAGGTTTCATTTATCATCCCTCTATCCTCCACAACTCTGAGTTGCATGGTTCGTTTTCAGAGCTTTTGGCTTTTGTCCTCAGCGCTTTTTCAAGGCCAGAATCGTACATTTGCAGTTAGTCATGGAATTAACTAGTTTAAAGTCAGAATGCAGGCTCCACAAAACATGGCCTATGCCTGTCTTATTTACATGTTGTATCTTCATTGCTGCTGCTGCTGCTGCTGCTAAGTCGCTTCAGTCGTGTCCGACTCCGTGCAACCCCATAAACGGCAGCCCACTAGGCTCCCCCGTCCCTGGGATTCTCCAGGCAAGAACACTGGAGGGGGTTGCCATTTCCTTCTCCAATGCATGAAAGTGAAAAGTGAAAGTGTATCTTCATTACCAGTTTCAAAATCTGAGAACTAGGGGACCTTCAACAAATATTTCATAACAGTACAACATAGTGCTTAATAGTATAGACTTTGGAGAGAGAAATTTTTTAGTCCCTGTCTGCCATTTTGCACAGATATACTTCCTCTAAGGAAGTTACTTAATATTTCTAAGGCTCAGTTTCCTCATCTGGAAAAGGGGTGCAACAAAAATTTCTATCCTCACAGAATAATTGTGAATTTAAGGTGAGATTATGTTCCTGAAAGGCTCAGCACAGTAGCCAGGATATAGAATATAGTACATTGTGTTTATTATTATTAGAATTATTACTGAATAGGTTATTATACCTTCAATTCTAATTTTACCTTTCTGTTTAAAATACCTTTCTCTAGAAAAATTCTGAACTTTGGTTTCTCTTTTGTTAAATGTATGTTTTTGCTGTGAACTAAGTCAGTTTGGTCCCCTATGGTTATTAGACTCTTCAGATAGCACTATTTCAAATGACCTTAATTATTTCAAGACTGAAGAGGGCCAGGGCCCTACGTCACTACCCAGTAACAGGCTGGATATTTCAGTGAAGGTAGGATCAGTCTCAATCCTGTCACATCTGCCCGAATTAACAGCAAGTGGCATAAGAACAGTCATAAGAAGAGCCTGTTCCTAGGAAGCTTGATGACGCCACAGCTCCCTGTCCTTTGCATCACTTTGGCAGTGAGTCACATGAGGCAGGTGTGACAGTTTTCTAGTGGCGGAATCCAGCCAGATTTTAATCAGAACCAGGTGACAAAATCCTGTGTGTGTGTGTGTGTGTGTGTGTGTGTGTGTGTGTGTGTGTGTGTGTGTGTGGTCATCTCAGGCTTAGACTGAATGTAAGCCTTTGGATACTGCTTCAAAGGAATGAGCTTCTTTGTTTTAAACCTTATTTATGCAAAGGTGCTTGATTAATATCTCTGGCCAATTCACATATCTTAAACATCAATAATTTCACAAATGAAAATGATTTCTCACACCCCTTTTTAGTGATTAGTAAACGATCTAGTTCTATCCAAAGACAGAGTTGATTTACTTGTAACTATTGCCTTTGAAGTCATGCCTGTGCTAAGCTGCTTCAGTTGTGTCCAACTCTGTGTCACCCTGTGGAATGTAGCCTGCCAGGTTCCTCTGCCCATGTGATTTCCCAGGCCAGAATATCAGAATGGGTTGCCATTTCCTCCTCCAGGGGATATTCCTGACTCAGGGATCAAAACTCATGTCTCTTACATCTCCTGCATTGGCAGGCAGGTTCTTTACCACTAGCACCACCTGGGAAGCCCTTGGAGTCATGAATGATGACTTTAAAGGAAGTCTTTCAAATTAGGATTAGTCTCCTACCCACTCACCCACCCACCTCATGTTAACCATTTTGGGGTATATAGAAATCAAAGCTCACATACACAACAGTTTTAATACTGAAACATTTTGAAGTAAATTAAAGCAATGTATTGTATTTGCTGGCTTCCCAGGTGGCACTAGAGGTAAAGAATCTGCCTGCCGATACAGGAGATATGAGAGACAAGGGTTCAACCCCTGGGTCACGAAGACCCCCTTGAGGAGGACATGGCAGCAAGTATGCTTACCTGGAGAATCCCATGGACAGAGGAGCCTGGCAGGCCACAGTCCATGGGGTCACAAAGAGTCAGACATGACTGAAGCAACTTAGCATTATATTTGCTAGATTATTGAACTTCAATAAATTCTGATAGCAGCTGCTGCTACTACTGCTATTACCATTTTATAATGATTACTATTTACTGGGATTATAAGCAGATTTAAACAAGTTCTTTGACTTCTAGTTTGTAGTTCTTTTGGCATTATTTTTTTTTCTGAGTTCTCAGAATCCTGCTCCAGTTTTGTTTGTGGGAGTTTTGTTTGTTTGTTTTGTTTATATCAATTCTTTCTTGGTTCCTACATTTATTTTTCCCATTTACCCATTTATGAGTAAAAAGAAGTCATTGCTCTTATTTGCCTCGTTTTATAGAATTAAGTCAACATTTTAAAATTGAGAGATATTCCATTAAAACCCACATTTCAGTGAACTATCCTAAGATAAGGCAACAAACAAACAAACAAACGAAACTGTGTAGAACCAAGTAGCAGCTGCCCCCGCACCAAGGGCATGTCCTTTCCGTTTGTCCACAAGTTTCCACTGTGCATGGACTCCCCACCACAAGGTCAAGGGGTTCACATCTATGGCCCTGTTCTTTTACTTCTTTTAGTACAGATACACTTCCTGTACTCGATCTACCTGTATTTGTGCCCATCTGCCTTCCTTAGTGTTAAAAGGGATAAAATGTGAGGCTTCCAATGGTCAACCTATCGCTTGTGCTCTGAATCCCATTCTCTTTTTGTATATTCAAAGGTTTTGCACTCAGTTTTTCCCTCTAAACTGGCTTATTCTTATCACATTGCAAAAATGCAGTAATATCGTCTATCTTTAAAATACTCCATTTTTTTTCACATCCCACATCAAACCACTGCCTCATTTCCCTTTCATAACAAAATTGCAACTAGTTGATGCATGAGTTGTATCTCCTCCCTCTCTTACTCTCTTTTCAAAGCCACTTCAGTCGCACATTTATTACCTCTACTCCTTTGAAACCTCACTTGTCAAAGTCATCAGTAACCTCCATCTTGCTAAACCCCAACTCTTTGTTGTTACCTTAACTAGATATCTCATTGGCATTTGGAAAGTTCTCCAAAAATCCTTGTTTAAATACTTTTGTTGGTTGGTTTCCATAACACTACATTGTCCTGCTTTCCTCCTGCCTCACTTATGCTTTTCAGGCTTCTTTGAAGGGTTGTCTTCAACTTCATTGTACCTTATTGCTTATTTTTCCATCTATATTTAATGTCCTACATCTAATTCTTCACATCTCTTCTCTTCCTTGACCTTACTCATGTTGTAGGCCTTAACTATTTCTCTATATATTGATGACTCTCAGAATTCTCTAGTTACAATCATGACCCAGACCAATTCAACATCTCCACTTGAATACAGGTTAGGCTCTCAAGTGTATATGTCTGAACCCAAACTCTTGAATTTCTTCTTCAAAGCTTCTCTGCCTCAACTTTCCCCACCTCAGTAAAAGGAACCACAATTATCCAATTGTTCATGCTTGTCTATTCTCTTTTCTTCTTACCTGGTAATGTAATCTATCACATCTACTCACATTTCTTTCAAGATATTTGTCCAAATCTGACCTCATCTCACTGTGGATCATCACTAAAACTTTAGTAAAGACTACAGCCATCTTTCACTTAGATTATAGCAAGTATTACCTAACAAGTTTCCCTGCTTCTACTCTCACCTTCCTAGTCAGTTCCTCACCATAGTGATCTTTATAACTGTTAAATCATGTCACGTTATGGCCCTTGCTTAAAAACACCAGATTGTTTCCCATCACTAGCTTGACCAGATCGTTTTCATTTTACCTGGGCCACTCATAGATTTAATATGAAATTCCTATGTCCCAGGAACTCCCTTGGTCCTAGGAAATTTGAAAGTAGCAGGTCATCCTATTATATACAGAATAAAATAAAATCAGATAAAATTAAAACCCCTACTATGCAGTAGGTT
Source organism: Capra hircus (assembly GCF_001704415.2). Lineage (NCBI taxonomy): Eukaryota > Metazoa > Chordata > Mammalia > Artiodactyla > Bovidae > Capra > Capra hircus. The sequence goes on from NW_017212129.1 coordinate 6,179, forward strand.
CAACTACACGATATTGTCTCCTTGCCATCATCTCCCATTTCTCTCTAGCCTTAATCATCTCTATATATGACATCATCTCCCATTACTCTTAGCCTTAATCATTCTACTCTAGCCCACATTGGCCTTCTGTTCTCATTTGAAAACATCAAGCCTGTTTCTGCCTTAAATATTTTGTTGAATAATTGAATGTTCAATATAAAGTAGAAAAGCAAAAGAAAATAATGATCATGATATATTTTAAGAAAATAAGGTATTATATTTATTTAAAATAAAAGAGAATTATTTCTATTCACATTGATATTGAAATATCTATCCTTCTTTGTTAATATATATTATTAGTATAGACCCAGTAGCATCTGATTTTTTACGCTTCTGCTTTAAGCCATCTCTAAGGAGCTTAGGCCATGGAGACATGCTGTATTAGGTAGATTAAATTAAGGAAGATATGAGCGCTCATCTGTGCCTAGCATCTGGGTACTAAGCAGTTGATGGACACTCTTAATCAGCTAGGGAGTATGCTTAGAAAGAAAACTTCAGTTCAGTTCAGTTCAGTCGCTCAGTCGTGTCCTGCTCTTTGCAACCCCATGGACTGCAGCATGCCAGGCTTCCCTGTCCATCACCAACCCCCAGAAGAAAGAAAACTAGATTGTCTATCAAGAAATATGGGTCCTAGTCTTGGCTTTGCCAGTCTAATCATATGACCTTCAATGAGTCACTTATTCTCAGGCATTAGGTTTTTTGGATTTTTTTTCTGTTTTGTTGTTGTTGTTGTTGTTGTTATTGTTTATGTTGGTTGGTTGGTTTAGGTTGTTCTTTAATCCAAAGTGACAAGTTGAGTTGTAAAGTTGTCACTTTAGACTCTTCCAGCTCTATAATTTTTAAATAATTGATTCTTTTTGGCCTTTCCCTATGTGCCATACATTCATATTTTCCCAATACAATAGTGATGAGTGGACAAAATATGTGAGCCTAATCTATTAAGGATGCCATAAATTAGAGAAAAAATAGTGCTAGCTACATGGTGCCTCTTTCATCAAGCCTATATAGTTATTTTTTGCATAATTTTCAAGAGGATTATTCCAATGAAATGCAGATGTTACAGTTATGCATGTCATCAAGCTTTTAGCACATCTTTGGGGCTCTGCTTCCCTAATCATTGTTGAGCCAATTTTTTGGATGGTAATATAAAGTGACTTTGCTCAATTTCCTTCCTATTTCTTTTCATTATTATCTTTTAGATCAGACAGCATTCTCCTTCCCATTTTGGTGCTTTACAACCTTCAGATATTTTGTAGTAATGTACCATGCCCTAGTAGCTTTCTAAGCTAATTTCAAATCCCTGGAGTTTCTTGAAAATTCGGGTTGCTGCCATTTCTCCATAAAGGGTAGACTGTAAATCAGGTTATTAATATTTCAAATCTAGCTTCACGATCCCATATTTAAAATTCTATTTTTGTTTCAAATAGAATAAATTTCCTCACATATTCCTTTCCTAAATGGCAAAAATCCTAGGGGAAGTGAAAAGTTATATCTCCTGCTGTGTCATTTTCACTGTAGAATGGAAAGGAACTGTCACCTAGCTGGTTCATAGTTTGATGTTTCAGAAAACCTACTCCAACTTAAAATTTTCTTTCTATTCTATTTCCCATTATGCATGCTCTCCTAACTTCCCTTAACTATGAAAACTTGCTTATTTTTTAATGCTCCCTGAAATATAATATTCTTTGCTATTTAATGTTAATATACTCCTTTCTCCTCCTAGGTGTTTCACTCTTCATGGATATTTCATTACATTTTACTCATTTTATAAACTCTGCTCATTCTTCTGTATGAGACTCACTTTTCTTCTCCTTCCAGTGAAGAATAGATGATAGTTGTCTGTCTGTTTATGAATTTTATGTCTCATCTGTTTTGTTCTTTTTAGGAAGACATTTCATAATTCTCAGTATCATGGCAGCATTTATCATCTTATAAATCTCTGTATTTTGAAATGTATAAAATAGGCATTTCTATAGTAACTATTGGAAGTAACTAAATGTTGGTGCACAATTTGCAAATATTTAAAAATTGGGATGATAAGTAATAATATGCAGCAATTGAAGTTAATCATTCTTCTTCCTTGAAATGGTTAATTTGGTTATGGCATGGCCACCGATCAGTATCACACCATTTGGTCTGCCTGTGTTGTTATTGGGTGGAAAGGGATCTTCAAATTGGCTTACTTTTCACTCAGCCTTCCTTTTAGGACAGAGGTGGAATCAAGTGTATCTGAAACATGGATGCTCAGTCGCGTCCAACTCTTTGAAACTCCATGGACTACAGCCTGCTAGAGACTCCCTTATCCCTGGAGTTTTTCAGGTGAGAATACTGGAGTGGGTTGCTATTTCCTCTTCCAGGGGATCTTCCCAACCCTGGGAATCCAATCCGAGTCTTTTGCATCTCCCTGCACTGGCAGTCAGATTCTTTTACTCTGAGCCACCAGGGAAGCCTATTTGAAACATGATATAACTTAAATATTAGTTTCCCATCTATTCTGAACAGAAGCTGAATTGCATTCTATCCCCTAGGACTGACTCTTTTGAGTACAATTATAAAAATCAATTACAACTTAATAGGTCGTAGGATGAAGATAGATTTCTCATACAATGCCACTGTGTGTAATTATCAGTGATGTTAATTCTGTGTTCAGTCAAATTAGGGAAAAAACATATACATAAATGATTACCATCCAGTGGGAGTATTGGTTCTAAACGTATGAGTGAAGTGCAGTGAAATCACTAGAGATAAAATCATAAATTGTGCCTTAAGAAATTCAATATTTACACAAAAGGCTAAGAATTGTTGAGCATTATAGTTTGAATCCCAGAGACAGAAAACAGTGAGTAAAATCAGTTCTGAACTACTGAAGCATAAGATTTGAGTAAAGTCAAGAATGGTTAGCATCAAAAAAAGAAAAGAAAGAAAGTGAAAGTATCTTAAGTTAATACAAGCAAACTACAATAATTCTACATATGCTGCTAAACCCAAGGAAAACCTAAACATCCAGAACATAAAAAGATGTGGAAACTAGAGAGGACTGATGTTTCTTGGGAGTCAAAGGAGGGTTCCCCTACACCATGGTTTTGAGAACAGAGGCATATTAAAAAGCTGAGGTTTGTGTTGGCAGAAGATGGAAGAGGAATACAAAAGGATTTTAAGAAAGAATTTTGATGATTTTGTGTACCTTTCAGATGTTTAATAAATGCAAGTGAAAGGTTTTTGTATTCTTTTCAAATTACTTCAGTTCTCCTGCATGGTTTTTTAAGCAGGTAAATATAAAAGGACCAGGTACATGACTGGAGGACCTCAACTTAATCAGGAGTCCAAAGACACTTCACTGAGATTAAGGTGTCAAAACTCATATTTAAAGATGAGGGTCCAGCAAAAGGCAGAGGTCTCAGGGGAAAATGATTAGCATTTTAAAAGCCTATAGGAAAAGTCTGTAAAGTACTTCAATCAAGTAAATAAATCTAGTCTGTTGAAGCATTCAGAGATAAATCTGAGTGAGTTCTAGTTGAAGGAAACTATGGTTTAGAAAGTGGGAAAGACATGATATACACCTTTGAGATAGATTTTATACAGCATGTGGATCAGACCCAAAGCCTTAAACTCAGACTTAGAGACCTAGAACTTGGCTTTTCAGGATTTTTTTTTTTTTTTTAAGTTTAGGCTATACAAGAATTTTCCCACCCTTAGATAATGGATGGGGAAATATTTTGTGTTCACAAATTGGAAGTTTCAATATTGTTAAGATGTCAAGTCCTCCCAACTTGATCTATAGATTCAATGTAATCCCACTCAAAATCCCAGCAAGCCATTTTGTAAATACAGAGAAAATTGATTCTAGCATTCATATAGAAAGGCAAAACCCTTAGAATAGCTAAGACAATACTGAAGAAGCAAAAAAACAAACAAAAAATATGTAGAACTCACCCTACTTCAAGATTTACTATAAATCTACAGTAATCAGGCACAGTATTAGCCAATCCTCTGGTGTTGCAGTGGATAAGAATCCGCCTGGGGATTCAGGGGACATGGGTTTGATCCCTGGTCTGGGACGATTCCACTTGCAATTAAGCCCTTTAGCCACAGCTACTGAGCCCACACTCTAGAGCCTGGAAACAACTACTGAGCCCACGTGCCACTACTGCTGAAGCCTGCGCCCTCCAGGGTCCATGAGCCGCAACTGCCGAAGCCCGTCACCTATATAGCCCGCGCTCTGCAACAAGAGAAGCCCCTGCAATGAGAAGCTTCCACACTGCAAGGAAGAGTAGCCCCTACTTGCTGCATCTAGAGAAAGCCTGTGGAAACAATGAAGAATCAGTACAACCAAAAATTAAAGAATTTTTTGAAAGGTGCAGTATTAGCTAAAAAGCAGGCACATAGATCAGTGAGACAGAGTGACAAAAAGTAGATCTACAATACAGTAAATTTCTTTTCAACAAAGGTACAAAAGCATATCAATGGGCAAAGGACGGTATTTTCAACAAACAGTGCTGGAACACTAGGATGTTTATATGCATGGGGATGAGACCCAAATTCACAAGATCGCTAAGGTACAGAAACCTCACCTAACAACTACTATGTAAGCATAGTCCTCAACTGGTGACCCAATAGACCCTGGTTAACATTCAAAGTGCAACACAGAGACTCTTGAAAAATCTAAGAAATGTCCAGGCCTTTTAGGGGAAAAAAAACAAAAAACAAAAAAAAACTCCCACTGGAGACAAGTTCAGGAAAAGCCATAATGGGATCATTCATACTAAGGAAATAGAGATCAAAGAAATTAGATGTTTTAAAATAAGCATATTTAAAATATTTAGAGAGATCAAGGCAGCAAGAGAATTCACAAGCAATAAAGATTTTATGAAGAAAAAAACTCAGATGTTTTTGAAAAGGAACAAAATGGAGATTCTGGAAATAAGATAGTCATTGAAATGTTAAAAATAAATAAATAAATATCTTAAACATCAGTTCAGTTCAGTTCAGTTCAGTCACTCAGTCGTGTCTGACTCATTGTGACCCCATGAATCGCAGCACGCCAGGCCTCCCTGTTCATCACCATCTCCTGGAGTTCACTCAGACTCACGTCCATCGAGTCAGTGATGCCATCCAGCCATCTCATCCTCGGTCGTCCCCTTCTCCTCCTGCCCCCAATCCCTCCCAGCATCAGAGTCTTTTCAAATGAGTCAACTCTTCGCATGAGGTGGCCAAAGTACTGGAGTTTCAGCTTTACCATCATTCCTTCCAAAGAAATCCCAGGGCTGATCTCCTTCAGAATGGACTGGTTGGATCTCCTTGCACTCCAAGGGACTCTCAAGAGTCTTCTCCAACACCACAGTTCAAAGGCATCAATTCTTCGGTGCTCAGCCTTCTTCACAGTCCAACTCTCACATCCATACATAACCACAGGAAAAACCATAGCCTTGACTAGATGGACCTTAGTCGGCAAAGTAATGTCTCTGCTCTTGAATATGCTATCTAGGTTGGTCATAACTTTTTTTCCTAGGAGTAAGCGTCTTTTAATTTCATGGCTGCAATCACCATCTGTGGTGACTTTGGAGCCCCCCCCCAAAAAAGTCTGACACTGTTTCCACTGTTTCCCCATCTATTTCCCATGAAGTGATGGGACCAGATGCCATGATCTTTGTTTTCTGAATGTTGAGCTTTAAGCCAACTTTTTCACTCTCCTCTTTCACTTTCATCAAGAGGCTTTTTAGCTCCTCTTCACTTTCTGCCATAAGAATGGTGTCATCTGCATATCTGAGGTTATTGATATTTCTCCCGGCAATCTTGATTCCAGCTTGTATTTCTTCCCAGTCCAGCGTTTCTCATGATGTACTCTGCATAGAAGTTAAATAAGCAGGGTGACAATATACAGCCTTGACGTACTCCTTTTCCTATTTGGAACCAGTCTGTCGTTCCATGTCCAGTTCTAACTGTTGCTTCCTGACCTGCATACAGACTTCTCAAGAGGCAGGTCAGGTGGTCTGGTATTTCCATCTCTTTCAGAATTTTCCACAGTTTCTTGTGATCCACACAGTCAAAGGCTTTGGCATAGTCAATAAAACAGAAATAGATGTTTTTCTGGAACTCTCTTGCTTTTTCTATGACTAGCGCATGTTGGCAATTTGATCTCTGGTTCCTCTGCCTTTTCTAAAACCAGTTTGAACATCAGGGAGTTCACAGTTCACGTATTGCTGAAGTCTGGCTTGGAGAATTTTGAGCATTACTTTACTAGCATGTGAGATGAGTGCAATTGTGTGGTAGTTTGAGCATTCTTTGGCATTGCCTTTTCTTTGGAACTGGAATGAAAACTGACTTTTTCCAGTCCTGTGGCCACTGCTGAGTTTTCCAAACTTGCTGGCATATTGAGTGCAGCACTTTCACAGCATTATCTTTCAGGATTTGAAACAGCTCAACTGGAATTCCATCACCTCCACTAGCTCTGTTCGTAGTGATGCTTTCTAAGGCCCACTTGACTTCACATTCCAGGATGTCTGGCTCTAGATTAGTGATCACATCATCATGATTATCTGGGCCGTGAAGATCTTTTTTGTACATCTTAAACATCAGGCTACTAAAAATCAAACAACTTAAGAACTGAAAATGTCTGCTTCATTAATCCACAAAAAAAAAAAAGAAGACTGTTTGAATAGGGTTTTAGCAATAGGAGTAGAAAGTGGAGAAACTTAAGAAGTATTTAGAAAGTCGAATTAACAAGATTTGGTACATAAGCCTCCAAATAATACATTCCTGACCCAAAAGAGAGGCACTGTGGTTTAAGCTGATATATGGTATCTTCTTCACAGTTCCTGTCCTATTGTAAACACTCAACAGATTCTTGTATTGTTCTTGTCCTATTATTAATGTTGATGAACAAGGCTGAAAGGTAAAGAAGGAGGTGGTGGGCCTCATATGGAACAGGGACCCTATCTTTTGTCATCTTCCAATGTCAAGCTATTTCAAGGACAGCTTGGCATGCCAGAGCTGCTTTATTTCAGTCACATTACCCCCCAAAATAGACTTAAAGGTTTATATTTCAAATAGCTCAGAAAACATATATCAATGTATGTAATAATGTACTAAATGATTAAGGAAGCAACTCAAATCAGCACTGGAGAGACAGGATAGTTAAATCAGTGATGCTGGCCCAGTAATAGCAGCAAGGAGCAACAATGTACTGTTATTACCTCATGCTGATGTGATTCAAAAAGCATACAGAAAAAAAGTTTTATTAAATCAAGGAGATGCAGTTCTAAAGATTTCTTTTGAAAACTACACAGAAGTTATTTTTGTGGACAACTCTCCTCAAAATAAGAAATAATTTTTATGGGGATATGCAATGCTCAATGGGGTGTAGTAAAATAAGAACATTCGTACATTGCTGGTGAAAGAATAATATGTATGGCTTTAAAACACTGCTATCAAGTTTTAAAAGGCCTAAGAACATTTGTACTTTTTAATGTAATAATTCAGCACCCAAGAACTTCTCTAAGAAAATTATAGAAGTAAAGAAATACATGAATTTCCATGCTGTTTATAGTAGCAAAAGCACTTTATACAATTTAAGTAGTTAATCTATAGTAGTTGTAATACATGGTAGGATTATATTGGAATACTATGTGGTCATAAAAGTCTGTTAATAAGAAATTTTTAACAACTGGGATGCTGATTATTGTCCACTTGGCTCCCTACTCTTCCAGATCCATTCTCTTCCATTTTGTTCCCTGATCTGTCTTTGAGAGGTCAACTGTTAAAGAGTGCATCACACAGTTAATTTAAGTTCCTACTGAGCTCCAGAAAAAACATGTCTTTAATTGGAGAAGGAAATGGCAACCCACTCCAGTACTCTTGCCTGGAGAATCCCATGGAGGGAAGAGCCTGATAGGCTACAGTCCATGGGGTCGCAAAGAGTCGGACACGACTGAGGCGACTTCACACATACACACACCCATTTTGCCCATTGAGCCCCATAACTTCCTTTATTGTCTGATGATCCAGCATCACTTGTTTTGTTTCTTAATTCTAGTCACACTTCTGTCTGGAGTTGCTTCATAAAATTCTCTTCATTTAAACCTTCTTGCCTGCATGCTAAGTTGCCTCACTCATGTCCCATTTTTTGTGGCACTATGGACTGTAACCCTCCAGGCTCCACGGTTCATGGGATTCTCCAGGCAGGAATATTGGAGTGGTTGCCATGTCCTCCTCCAGGGGATCTTCCTGACCCAGGGACTGAACCTCGGTCTCCTGTATTGCAGGCAGATTCTTTGCTGACTGAACCATCTCCATATCCAGAGATGCACATGAATTTCTTTTGTCATAAAACTGCATAGTCTACATGATCTTATGAGAAAACATCGAGAAAAACTTCTAATGAAACACATAAACATGAAGAGCAATTGCTTTTGAGAAGTATCAATAAGATACTTTTCCTTCCATTTTCCATTTTCTAAATAATTTACAGTAAAAGTAATTCCTAACAACTCTAAAAATTAGATAAATGTATTTTAAATATACCCCTTATTTTAAAATATAAATTAGGCTGCATTTTTTACAACTTTCAATTGATTTTCAATAGTTCAATATTTTTTTCACAGAAAATTCCTAGACCTATTGTCTACATCAAAATAAATATCTGGCCAGAAATTTCTACAAATTTTCACTTTCAATTGAGGTCTTTTTCTTGAAAGACCTCAGAATAATTTATCCCTCCTTTTTTTGAGACAGGAATGTAAGTATATTGCCACTAAAGACATTTTCACATTTATTGGACAAGCTTCCATCTACTCTTAGTTTTCCTTGTGTTGAGAGAGATCAACTAATATACTTTTGGCATTTTTGTCCTTGTTAGTCACTTTCTTCTTTGGAAGATGGAGTGCTTTTTCTGCATGAAAACACAGAAAGAATAACTAGACATGCTCCACCCTCTAGTTTTCTCTTAGAGCCAGCTTCACCCAGAGACTATTATTTTGCACTTTCATGCTAGAAGTCAGGTAGGAGCTGAGTCTGAGGAGTGTCATGAAAGAAGCTCTTCCTCAGTCCATGCTTTCTGTAAATGAATGAAGTCCCCTAATTCTAGGATCCCTGTACCAGGCCCATTTGACTAACAGACCTAATGCCACAATCTGCATCTTTATCTCCAACAACAATAAACGTGCTATTTCAGCTCACATATTTGTTTGTTTATTTCTCACATCATTTAGTGATCATGTAGAAAAGATGTATACATGTCAACAGTAAAGAATATCATCCTCAAAGTTTCATCAATGAAGTTGCAATGATAAGTGCACGTTTAACATTTACATAACAAGACAGATGTTCTGTTTGGTTCAAGTTTTGCTCTATGTTGTCATCATTTTGGATACCAGGGCCTCATGTCATTCTTAAACTGGCCGTGGTAATCTCTTGAGAATGCAGCAAGTCTAACAGCAAAGAAAGCAGAGTAGAGATCATTTGGGGAGCTGGTTCCTCCCACACATCAGGACTATGAGAGCAGTTGCTGAGCTATATATTGGTTTTCTCTTTTCTCTTATCCTTTTAGCCCTGGAGTTCCAAAAATGCTGGCAAAATAACTATTCAGGACCTAAATTATTCTCCTTAAATCTTTATTTTTTTATATGACTCAGTAATGCTTCATTTAAGAGTTAGGCAATGAGGCTACCTTAATCTAACAGATATTTCTTCTAAATATCAAGATAGTAAATTAGATCACTATTGCCTTTTTAGTTTCCCATATCTTAAGCATTAGTCATTTAAATAATTTTGAAATCTTTTATTAGTAATTCTATTAATTCCACTTGAATAGATCTTCATTTAATGAGTCACTGTACACACTTATTTTCTTCTAAGTGAAATATTTTAATGCAATCATTCTATGCAAATTTATACTTTGTTATTAATAATGCTATATTTTAAAGTTATATTCATTATGTGATCTATTAATAAAAACCTGATGAAAGTAGCCCATTAATTCATTTCCTTCAGACTTTATGAAAAACGTATTATGTCGACTATGTAGCAAGAAGAGATTATTGATCATGGGACATACTTCACACCACATGGCAAAGTATGATCATTGTACTTGTGTGAGATCAATGAAAGATTGTTCATTAATCAAATAAAAGTGTATTGAGTACTTAGCACATATCAGATACTGTGCTAGTTAATGGGGATATATTGTCTCTGTCTTAATGGGCCTAAAAGGATAATGATACAAATGACAGATGTTAATGGCATGACCACACCAATAATTATGAAAAACTATGAAAAATGCCAAACATAAAAAATGTATATGACCAGAGTTGGCAGGGAAATGTAGGAAAATTTGTAGATAGCTTAAGGATCCCATTTTTGTTGTTCAGTCACTGAGTTGTATCTGACTCTTTGAGGCCCTGTGGACTGCAGCACACCAGTCTTCCCTGTCCTTTACTATCTCCCATAGTTTGCTCAAATTCATGTCCATTGATTCTATCTGACTATCTCATCCCCTGTCACCTCTTCTTTTGCCTCTTTCCCAACATTAGGGTCTTTTCTGATTAGTTAGCTCTTTGTATCAGTTGGCCAAGTTAATGGAGCTTCAGCTTCTTCATCAGTCCTTCCAATAAATATTCAGGGCTGATTTCCTTTAGGTTTGACTGGTTGGATCTCCTTGCAGTCCAAGGGACTCTCAAGAGTCTTCTCCAGCTCCACAGTTCAAAAGAATCAATCCTTTGGCACTCAGCCTTCTTTATTGTCCAACTCTCATATCCATACATGACTACTGGAAAAATCATAGCTTTGACTATACAGATGTTTGTTAGCAAAGTGACGTCTCTGCTTTTTAATATGCTGTTTAGGTTGGTCACAGCTTTTCTTCCAAGGAGCAAACATTTTTTAATTTCATGGCTGCAGTCACCATCCACACTGATTTTGGAACCCAAGGAAATAAAATTTATCACTGTTTCCATTGTTTCCCCATCTATTTGCTATGAAGTGTGGGACTGTATGTCATGACGTTAGTTTTTTGAATGTTGAGGTTTGAGCCAACTTTCTCACTTTCCTCTTTCACACTCACCAAGAGGCTTTTTAGTTCCTCTTCATTTTTTGCCATTAGAGTGGCATCATCTGCATACCTGAGGATGTTGATATTTCCCTCAGCAAACTTGATTCCAGCTTGAGTTTCATCCATCCTGGCATTTCACATGATGTACTCTGCATAGTAGTTAAATAAACAGAGTGACAATATGCAGCCTTGTACTTTCACAATTTTGAAACAGTTGATTGTTCCATGTCTGGTTCTAACTCTTTCTCCTTGATCTGCATACAAGTTTCTCAGGAGACAGGTAAGGTGGTCTGGTATTCCTGTTTCTTGAAGAGTTTTCCACAGTTGGTTGTGATGCACACAGTCAAAGGCTTTAGTATAGTTAAGAAGTATAGTATAGTATAGAAACAGAAGTAAATGTTTTTCTGGAATTCCTTTGCTTTTTCTGTGTCCAACAGATGTTGGCCATTTGATCCTGATTCTTCTGTCTCTTCTAAACCCAGCTTGTACATCTGGAAGTTCTCGGTTCACATACTGCTGAACCCTAGCTTGAACGATTTTGAACATAACCTTATTAGCATGAAAAATGAGTGCAATTATTTGACAGTTTGAACTTTTTTTTTTTTGTTTGTTTGGCATGGACCTTCCTTGAGATTGGAGTGAAAACTGACATTTTCCTGTCCTGTGGCCTCTGCTGAGTTTTCCAAATGTGCTGACATATTGAGTGCAGCACTTTAACAGCATCATCTTTTAGGAGGAACATCATCCAGCTCAGCTGGATCCCATTGGCCTACAGTTAAACAAAATTTTCACCCTCTAAAATTTACCTCTTGTCTCTAAGTTGAATCACCACAGAAATTTGCAATATTTATAATCAATTTTTACTTAAAATTCATCCAAAGACAATGATATGGAGAAACATTTTCTTCAAAGTTTAAGTGTTGTGATCCACATGTCAGAACTCCTGACTTTAACATCTGAGCCTTCCCAAACTCCAGTGGGAGCCTTATGAAAATAATTTTGCATCTGTGGACCCCAGTTGTTTGGCTTGCAAAATGAAATTGTTTGCCAGGTTATCTCAAGGCCTACACCAGTCTACATGGTCTATGGTCTATAACTTAAGAGAAATAGTCTCCATTACTAGAATAAGCTTGTCCCTATAGAGGTTACTTTTCATCTAGAAGCCACAAGAATATTGGTCTTAAGTGAAAATACAGAACTGGATCCTTTTAGTCCTTCATTAAAATGATTTTTAACTATGCAGAACTACTATATGAGGTAAAAGGGACAATAACTTTCTGTTGTGGATATTGCATCTGATTTTTCTGGAAAATTGTTTCCCAAAGATGCATCTGTTTGCCAGCAGCAGTTGGGATATACTAAGTAATGACTAGAGGCTAAATTAAATTAAATTATATATAAGTAGTAGCCAACCCAGAAGATATTCCTTTTCCCCCAGAATAATGTAAGTCCACTTGCTATACACATATATAGGAACACTTCAGTTTCCCAAAACACAAAAACATTGATAACTATCTGTTTGGCAATATCTTTCTTTCTCACTAGACATAATACCTGCATCGTTTAATTTTTGCTGCATTAACAATCAAATTTAGAGTATTAAAACAACAAATCTATTTCTTCTTTATGATTTTGTGATGGCAGCTTGGCCCACCTAGACTCTTCTGAGCTTGCCTACACATAACTCTAGGCTGCTGTCTGGGTTGTATCTGCTCTGTTTCTTATTCTGGAACCAAAACCAGAACCAAGAAACAGTGACTACATGGGTCATGTATGTCAAATGTCAATAGTGCAACAGGAAACAGAAACTATGATCTTTAGGCCTCATATTGCACTGGTCAAAGTAATGACATGGACAGGATCAAAATCAAGGGAAGGGGGAGGTATAGGCTGCCGATGTGTTGGGGGAGGGGACAATGAATTACCAAACAGTAATAAATGCTACAACACCTGCCCTACATTCACTGCATAACACAGTCAATGGCATATAGTAGATGCTTAGGTGTGGGTTTTGTTTTTTTGAGGAATTCATAAAATTTGATAACATGTCATTCATCTTCCCCAAATAGTCCATGTTCTCTTGTTTATCTTTGCAATACAAATGTTCTTTTCCCTCTGTAGGATAATACTACCTTAATACTTTAATTTTCACCAATTCATGGGCCAGGAATGGTTTACCATCCTAGCCCTAGTTCTGAGTTCAGTGACTTTTACATAGTCAATTCTCAATAACCATTTTTAGATAAATGAAAAAATAAATTAATGAATCCATAAGACAAATATTATATAGTTTGTTCTTTTCTTTGCTTGTTTGTGAAGTGCTTTTTATTGTTTTTTTACATACAATAAAGCTAAGATTGATATCTAGTAACTGGTAAATCCTACGGTGCTCTAATATCTCTTTTTATACAAATTAAGAAACTAATTACTCTCTTTTGTAAATGCAATTAAATGTATGGTATGCTGGTTGGAAATAGTTTTGAAAGACAAATATACACTATTGAAATTATATGGGCACTGTGGAAATGTTCTAATAGACCAGTAAATTTCAACCCTCATGCTTTAAGGGTGATCATCATTGTCTTAAAAATTAATATTTACTATCACCAAGATAGTATCTTATTTCAATGTATTATTTTACATTAAAAATATTTCCCGTGTACTATTAGACCCAAGCCTCTGTTTGAAATACAAAGATACATAAGAAAGAGTTTCCTTTGTTCAGGACTTGCTTTCTGGTTGAGTAGATATGCTATGTTCCAAAATAGCTCCAGTAATATCTGTGAGCATCAAATGAATAAAACATAAACCTATAGAAATTCAGATAAAGGAGATAACTTCATGCAAAAATGATAGAAAATCTCACAGAAGAGAAAGAATTTAATGGAAACTTAAAAAATGAGTAGGATTTTCATAACTGAATTAGAGAGGGAGAGTATTTCAGGGAGAATGTGTGTGTGTATACACTCAGTTATGTCTGACTCAGCTACTCCATGGACTGTAGCCTGCCAGGTTCCTCTGTCCATGGAATTTTCCAGGCAGGAATACTGGAGCAGGTTACCATTTCCTTCTCCAGGGGATCTTCCTTACCCAGGGTTCAAACCCACATCTCTTGCATCTCCTGCATTGGCAGTCGGATTCTTTACCACTGTGCCACCTGGGAGAAAAAATCCAATAAATTAGAAAGTAAAAAGTCTCGTCCAACTTTTTCATCCAATTTCAAGAAAGTGGCACTAAAAACTATACATAGGAAAATAACTAGAGACAAGGCTGGGAAAATACAGAATAGATTGTGGATGAAGGCATAAAATGATGAACTAAGGAATGTCAATTTGATTTTGTAAGTATTGTAGAGTCACTGAAGTTTTTCAGTAGGAAATGTACCACAGAGAAATATATATTTAGGATTATTAATTTGGTATATTATAAACAACCAATTTGAGGAGGAGTACCATAGAGGCAATTTAGAAGAATGTTTCCATTATCAAAATATGAGGTAATTACATCTAAATGAAGGTAGATAGCTACAGTGTGAGAAAGGATTACATAGTGAGTATAAAGTCAGATGGCCCTGGGACTAAAACAAAGAGAAGTAACTTGGCCATGGTTTCCTTCATGGTCCCAGAATTCAGATCAGAGACTGCTGGGGTCAGAGTACTGAAAGCACAACAAGTTGTGCTAAGGCTCAGAACCAGAAAATAGAAACAAGGGCAAGGGTTGGTTACTCCAGAGATGGGCATGATTCCTAAAGTAGCAGTGTACGCAAGAGACATAGCCCAGGGGCAGGGTACTAGCATCGTTAGCCAGAGTTCAAACTGAGCAGGGCATCTAGATTTTGGATTTTATAAGAGAGAGGCCATACATTCATTTAAAACTAATTTTGGACAGAATTTATTAAGTGAATCAATTGAACTAATGTTGAGTATTCTGACTCAAACCTAAGAGAAATTTCTGTCGCTGAGAACAATTCAAAATAATACTTGTCAGCGTAACTGAATGGTCATGTTTGTCGTTGTCACTCAGTCCAGCCTGAGCAAGAGCAGTTCATGTACCTGGACACAAGGACTAGAAGCAGAAGGGATGAGGTGATGGTGATTCCCTTCAGGGAGGTGAAACGTGCATGGCCATATTGAAACTTAATTCATGTATTTTAATCAGGTAAAGAATAACTTGCATGATTTTTACATCCAGTTATTTATTCTTCATCAAACAAAGGCATGTTCCATATTCTAAATTTTATTTGGGTTATGCAGTTCTGAGTTTGTTCCTTCTGGTTTTTTTTCTGTAGTAAGATCTTTAACATAAAGGATTAAGGATGCTAAAGAGCCTATACACACAGAGAAACAAAAAAGAGTGCTAAGGTGGTACAGGAGAAAGAGAGAGAGGAGAAGAAGGAGAGGGAGAGAGAGCCTTTGTGTTAGGTTAAACAGAAATCATTAATAATGATATAATAGAAGCACACTTTGTGAATATAAAAATATATCTAAGATATAGTTTCTTCTCAAAAGGAAACTTTAAAAATATTTTCATTGTTTATGGATTAGTATATCACCATGTAAAATATTATCAAGTGATGATTTTTTTCATCCATGAGTGTGTTCATTTGTTGTATGATTCATAACTCCAATATAGAGAAGCCTGACTTCTATGTCACTAAGGGGAGATTTTAGATGCAACACTGTGCCTTTGTTCCTTGAAAACTGTCAGCAGATACTGAAGAAAATAATATATTCTCTACTTACCTCCAGGTACCAAGATACCAAAAACAAGATTTCTTTTTCTTTGTGAACTGAAATTTCAATGTGGGAAATGTAACAGCACAAGAGTTCAGTGCCAGGAGAATTCATTGATTACTAATGGATCACAGAACGACCAAAACACACACACACACACACACACACACACACACACACACACACACACGTTAACTATGGCTGCTGCTGCTGCTAAGTCGCTTCTGTCGTGTCTGACTCTGTGTGACCCCACAGACAGCAGCCCACCAGGCTCCCCCATCCCTGAGATTCTCCAGCCAAGAATACTGGAGTGGATTGCCATTTCCTTCTCCAATGCATGAAAGTGAAAAGTGAAAATGAAGTCGCTCAGTCAGTAGGTTTCAAACATGTGGGCATCAATCATATGTCTCATTCGATCACAGGCAGTACACTACCTTTCTAGTCATCATCAGCACATCTCTATCTCTTCCTGAACTGAAATTCTTACTTGCCTGTCTATTCTTTACACCTACCCAATTGCTATTCACCTTTTACTTGGAATCATCTCTATTGTTTGGAGTATTTTTGTCAGGCTTCTTAATTTTATAAATCTTTTCCACTTTCACCGGTACTTTGGCTTTGCTTTTCCAAACATGTTAGGTGTTGGTGTCAACAGTGGTTGGCGATATGATGCATGTGTTGAGAGGGCCAGGTTGTATGTAAGGATGAAATTTAGAAAAGGTACTAATTTCAAGATTAAATTGCTGCTTTTTTGCCTCTCCATCCCAATGTCAAAACCCACAAGCTTCAGCATTATTGTCCAGTAAAAAGGAGTTAACAGCAAAAACATACTGAGTATGAATTGATAAAGTAAAGGAAAAGAATCTGTCTTGTTGAAACTGTCATTTCCTAAAATAGTCACACAAGTCAGAATCTCCTGTAGAGTTTCTTAAAACTTCAGATTCCTCAGAATCCACTCCCACAGAGATCTTGATTAAATGAGTCTGGTGTAAAGGCCAGAAATAAAAATTTCAACATGTTCTCCAGGTGATTCTGATGCCTGGCCCTGCACTCATTATTCTAGAAATTAAAGAAATAAATACTTCTCTGTTCTAATCTGACTAAGAGTAAGTGATAGAAGAATTGATGGTGATGGAGACACAAGGAAAGAAAGTCGAAGTAATCAGAAAGTTCATAGGACCTGAGAGGAAACACACGGCCAATCTTACAGTTAAGATTGATGGGGTTGATGCAAATTTAGGGAACATTTGAAAAAATATGATAGTCATGAAAATATTCAGGGGAATGTACAATGAAGAAAGAAGTAGATAAGAAAAAAATAAATAAAAGTAATGAGACAGTCTTTGAGAAGACCGTCTCTTCCTTAAGACATTAGGATCTCAGATTTCCTAAAAAATAAGAGAAGAAAATAGATTAAATCATGTGACCTAAAACATTTCACATTCCTTTTAGGTTGCTGCTGTGTAACTAAAACATACTAGACCCCACTCATTCCCATTTTCATCCCACAACTGCCTACTTTTCCAGTTCTTCCATCTCTTTTGCCATTTACTACTTTACCATCTCTTTATTTTTAATATAAATTTATTTATTTTAATTGGAAGCTAATTACTTTACAATATTGTATTGGTTTTGCCATACATCAACATGAATCCACCACGGGTATACACGTGTTCCCCATCCTGAGCCCCTCCCATCTCCCTCCCCGTACCATCTCTCTGGATCATCCCAGTGCACTAGCCCCAAGCATACTGTATCATGCATCGAACCTGGACAGGCGATTCGTTTCATATATGATATTATACATGTTTCAGTGCCATTCTTCCAAATCATCCCACCCTCTCCCTCTCCTACAGAGTCCAAAATTCTGTGCTATACATCTGTGTCTCTTTTGCTGTCTCATATCAGAGAAGGCAATGGCACCCCACTCCAGTACTCTTGCCTGGAAATCTCATGGACAGAGAAGACTGGTAGGCTGCAGTTCATGGGGTCCCTGAGAGTTGGATGCGACTCAGTGACTTCACTTTCACTTTTCACTTTCATGCATTGGAGAAGGAAATGGCAATCCACTCCAGTGTTCTTGCTTGGAGAATCCCAGGGACAGTGGAGCCTGGTGGGCTGCCATCTATGGGGTCACACAGAGTTGGACACAACTGAAGCAACTTAGCAGCAGCATACAGGGTTATCATTACCATCTTTCTAAATTCCATATATATGCATTAGTATACTGTATTGGTGTTTTTCTTTCCTGGCTTACTTCACTCTGTATAATAGGCTCCAGTTTCATCCACCTCATTAGAACTGATTCAAATGTATTCTTTTTAATGGCTGAATAATACTCCATTGTGTATATATATGTACCACAGCTTTCTTATCCATTCGTCTCTGCTGATGGACATCTAGGTTGCTTCCATGTCCTGGCTATATAAACAGTGCTGCAATGAACATTGGGGTACACGTGTCTCTCTCAATTCTGGTTTCCTCAGTGTGTAATGCCCAGCAGTGGGACTGCTGGCAGTTCTATTTTTCAGTTTTTTAAGGAATCTCCACACTGTTCTCCATAGTGGCTGTACTAGTATGCATTCCTACCAAACAGTGTAGGAGGGTTCCCTTTTTCTCCACACCCCTCTCCAGAATTTATTGGCTTGTAGACTTTTGGATCACAGCTATTCTGACTGGCGTGAAATGGTACCCTCATTGTTGGTTTTGATTTGCATTTTCTCTGATAATGAGTGACATCAAGCATCTTTTCGTGTATTTGTTTAGCCATCTGTATGTCTTCTTTGGATAAATGTCTGTTTAGGTCTTTGGCCGATTCTTTGATTGGGTCGTTTATTTTTCTGGAATTGAGCTTCAGGGGTTGCTTGTATATTTTTGAGATTAATTCTTTGTCAGTTGCTCCATTTGCTATTATTTTCTCCCATTCTGAAGGTTGTCTTTTCACCTTGCTTATAGTTTCCTTTGTTGTACAGAAGCTTTTAATTTTATATTAGGTCCCATTTGTTTATTTTTGCTTTTATTTCCAGTATTCTGGGAGGTGGATCATAGAGGATCCTGCTGTGATTTTATTTACCATCTCTTTAAAAACTCAATTTTTAGCCCTTTTCTCCACGTCTGTAGGCCTCTACTGGCCTTATTGTTTTCCCTAAATTCCAGTTCTGGAGACCTTCATTTCACAAAGCCTACTGTCAACGCTTTTAAGCATGTTTCTCTGTTGCTCATACCACTTGTTTCACTAAATCCCTAAGCTAAACTGACCCAATCCTACTTCTGCTTCTATCACTGAACACCACTGAATAAAAGCCATACAATGATACTATTACAATATATGATCTTTTCTCTCAGCTGGATGTTTGACCCCACAGCAATCCTTTATATGTATTTCTAGAATTCTGCCTCTATTTCCTCACAGTAGCTATCCTAAATCTTTATTAGTTCATATGAAGACCCTATTAATTTTCTCAACACAAAAAATAAAATCCATCACATAGGAACTACTTTAACTTCCCATCTTCCTGCCCATAAATGCCTATGACTGTACCACTAGTCAAATACCTAGATCTACATCCACAGCTGCCTTCACCTTTCCCAGAAAAATAAATGCTTCTGTACAAAGCTAACAGATCCATCCCATCTTCTCGAAGCCTGTCTCATTACTCTTATTTATTTCATTTATATCTACCTCTTTCTTCATTGTACATTCCCCTGAATATTTTCATGACTGTCATATAGTTTTTCAAATGTTCACTAAATTTGCATCAGCCCCTAAAACAATCTTCTTTATTTGCTTGTTTTTTGTTGGAAATTCAACAACGGGGATTTAACTCTCTATTTTTTACATCTCCACTCTTTAACTCCCAATATCCTTACTACTCCCATCTGCTCACTCAAGTTGATCTTGCTAAGGTCAACAATGACCTCCTCATTTACAAATCAGGGAACACTGCTCACAATCTAGCTCACTTAATTTTGAGGAATTGACATCATCTGCTCTTGATGTGCTCTCTTCCTGTAGGCTCTATGAAAGCAGTCTCCTGGCTTTCCTTTTATTTGTCTGCCTCTTTCATGCATTGTGGACGTATGCTGTTTCCAGCACTTACCAACTATGCAACCTCTCTGATTCTAGTTCCCTCCTCACATAAAAGGGAGATGATAATTATATATATTTCATTAGGTGGCTATGAGACTCAATGACAAAATATGTCATAAGTGCTTAAACCACAATTCCTGACAAATAGTAAGGAGGTGCAGTAACTGGGAGACAGTGTGATATTGATCCATATGTTGATATAGTTGTTGTATTATTATTATCATCACTGTTACTATTATTATCTAACTATTCCTTATCTCAAAATGTTTCCAAAGAATGCTTTTTTTTGTGTTTTTTAAAAATATATATTCCTGGGTCTTACCCCAAACCTAACAAAAGTGGACCCTTTGGAGTTTATCTCAGTAATATGTTTTTAAAGAGTCCCTTGGGTAACTTTCTGCTAATTAAAAGTTGGAGATCCACTATCTCATCCTCTTCTGTT
>NW_017212130.1:0-16942 GCF_001704415.2 Capra hircus
GAGCTATAGCAGCACTGTCGCGCTTCCCTTCGCGTGATCAAGGACCTGTGGCTTTGCCCTCGAGGCTTTCCCATGAGGCTTTCCCATGAGGCTTTCCCACAGGGCTGTCCCACGTGCCACCGTGGTGTGAGTCGATCCTGGCTTGAAAGTGGAGGCAATGCAGGGAAAACAGCTGTCCCTGGAATGGACTGAGACATCTGGGGGACTCTGGGTATGGTGGCACGACCCTGGAGTTCCTCTCGCCTTTCCTGTAGAGAGCGCCTCCTCTTGAGATGCGACGGGAACGCCGGGAAATTCTTTCCCGAACACGCAGGGAAAGGATCCCTCCGTCTCGAGCTAGGAGGCGGAAACGGGGCTCCTCTGGATGTGGGCAGGAACTCTCGTGCTTCCTCTCGAGTGGAGACGGGTATGTCGGGGAACTTCTTGAGTTAGCAGCAAGGGTGTGAAAGACCCTTTGGATGTTCCAGAGCGTTAGATGTGATTAGCCTCGAGACGCCTCAGCGGAAATGGGCCTCATGTCGCCTGGAGGGGAGAACCTCCTGGATGTTTCTCGAGTTGCGGCAGGTGCTCTCGGACTTACGACGGGGACCTCAGGGACCCGCTCTGGTGGCCTCAGGAAAGGCCAGACCCCATGCGAGTTGCTCGGGGCCTCTCCGGGATTCCTCTCCCGTCGATGCCGGGGCCTAAGACCTTGGTGTGAAGTTCGTGCCGGAACCTGAGGATTCCTCTCCAGTGCTGACATGGATCTTGGGGTACTTCTGGAGGTCTCCCCCAGGGAGTCAGTCCTCATCTGAGAGGGGGCATGCACGTTGCGCTTTTCCTCCCGAGCTGTAGCAGCGTTGTCACGCTTCCTTCGCAGTGGATCAAGGTGATCTGTGGCTTTCCCTCGAGGCTTTCCCACGAGGCTTATCCCACGAGGCTTTCCCACAGGGCTGTCCCACGTGCCACCGTGAGTGTGAGTCGATCCTCGGCTTGAAAGCCGAGGCAGTGCAGGGAAAACAGGTTTCCCTGGAATGGACTGAGATGTCTGGGGGACTCTGGGAATTGTGGAACGACCCTGGAGTTCCTCTCGCCTTTCCTGTGGAGAGCGCCTCCTCCTTGAGATGCGACGGGAACACCGGGAATTCTTTCCCCGAACACGCAGGGAAAGGATCCCTCCTCTCGAGATAGGAGGCGGAAACGGGACTCCTCTGGAATGTGGGCGGGACTCTCGTGCTTCCTCTCGAGTGGAGACGGGTATGTCGGGGAACTTCTTGAGTTGCAGCAAGGGTGTGAGGGACCCTTTGGAAGTTCCAGAGGTTAGGTGTGATTAGCCTCGAGACGTCTCAGCCGAAATGGGCCTCATCTCTCCTGGAGGGGAGAACCTCCTGGATTTTCTCGAGTTGCGGCAGGTGCTCTTAACTTACGACGGGGACCTCAGGGACACGCTATGGTGGCCTCAGGAAAGGCCAGTCCCCATGCGAGTTGCTCGGGGCCTGTCGGCATTCCTCTCCCGACGATGCCGGGGCCTAAGAACTTGTGTGGAGTCGGTGCCGGAACCTGAGGATTCCTCTCCAGTGCCGACATTTGATATTGGGGTAATTCTGGAGTTTCCTCAATGGAGTCGGTCCTCGTCTCCAGTGGGGCATGAACGTGCTGTTTCCTTCCGAGCTGTAGCAGCAGTGTCGCGCTTCCCTTCGCGTGGATCAAGGGATCTGTGTCTTTCCCTCGAGTCTTTCCCACGAGGCTTTCCCACGAGGCTTTCCACAGGGCTGTCCCACGTGCCACCGTGGTGTGAGTGATCCTCGGCTTGAAAGTCGAGGCAGTGCAGGGAAGACAGGTTTCCCTGGAATGGACTGAGACATCTGGGGGACTCTGGGAATGGTGGCACGACCCTTGTGTTCCTCTCGCCTTACCTGTGGAGAGCGTCTGCTCTTGAGATGCGACGGGAAACGCCGGGAATTCTTTCCGAACCACGCAGGGAAAGGATACCTCCTCTCGAGCTAGTAGGCGGAAACGGTGACTCCTCTGGATGTGGGCGGGACTCTCGTGCTTCCTCTCGACGTGGAGACGGGTATGTCGGGGAACTTCTTGAGTTGCAGCAAGGGTGTGAAGGACCCTTTGGAAGTTCCAGAGAGTTAGGTGTGATTAGCCTCGAGACGCCTCAGCGGAAATGGGCCTCATCTCGCCTGGAGGGGAGAAACTCCTGGATTTTCTCGAGTTGCGGCTGGTGCTATCGACTTACGTCGGGGACATCAGTGACCCGCTCTGGTGGCCTCAGGAAAGGCCAGTCCACATGCGAGTTGCTCGGGGGCCTCTCGGGATTCCTCTCCCGTCGATGCCGGGGCCTAAGACCTAGTGTGAAGTCGGTGCTGGAACCTGAGGATTCCTCTCCAGTGCTGACATGTATCTTGGGGTACTTCTGGAGTCTCCCCAGGGGAGTCAGTCCTCGTCTCGAGAGGGGGAATACACGTGCGCTTTCCTCCCGAGCTGTAGCAGTAGTGTCGCGCTTCTCTTCACGTGGATCAAGCAATCTGTGGCTTTCCCCCTGAGGCTTTCCCACAGGGCTGTCCCACGTGCCACCATGGTGTGAGTCGATCCTTGTCTTGAAAATCGAGGCAGTGCAGGGAAAACAGGTTTCCCTAGAATGGACTGAGACATCTGGGGGACTCTGGGAATGGTGGCACGACACTGGAGTTCCTCTAGCCTTTCCTGTTGAGAGCGCCTCCTCTTGAGATGCGACGGGAACGCCGGGAATTCTTTCCCGAACACGCTGGAAAAGGATCCCTCCTCTCGAGCTAGGAGGCGGAAACGGGGCTCCTCTGGATGTGGGCGGAACTCTCGTGCTTCCTCTCGAGTGGAGACGGGTATGTCGGGGAACTTCTTGAGTTGCAGCAAGGGTGTGAAGGACCCTTTGGAAGTTCCAGGGGTTAGGTGTGATTAGCCTCGAGAAGCCTCAGCGCAAATGGGCCTCATCTCGCCTGGAGGGGAGAACCTCCTGGATTTTCTCGAGATGCGGCAGGTGCTCTCGACTTACGACCGGGACCTCAGAGACCCGCTCTGGTGGCCTCAGGAAAGGCCAGTCCACATGCGAGTTGCTCGGGGGCCTCTCGGGATTCCTCTCCCGTCGATGCCGGGGCCTAAGACCTAGTGTGAAGTCGGTGCCGGAACCTGAGGATTCCTCTCCAGTGCTAACATGGATCTTGGGGTACTTCTGAAGTCTCCCCAGGGGAGTCAGTCCTCGTCTCGAGAGGGGTATGCACTTGCGCTTTCCTCCCGAGCTGTGGCAGCTGTGTGGCGCTTCCCTTCGCGTGGATCAAGGGATCTGTGGCTTTCCATCGAGGGCTTTCCCAGGAGGCTTTCCCAGCGAGGCTTTCCCACAGGGCTGTCCCACGTACCACCGTGGTGTGAGTCGATCCTCGGCTTGAAAGTCGAGGCAGTGCAGGGAAAACAGGTTTCCCTGGAATGGACTGAGACATCTGGGGGACTCTGGAATGGTGGCACGACCCTGGAGTTCCTCTAGCCTTTCCTGTGGAGAGCGCTCCTCTTGAGATGCGACGGGAACGCCGGGAATTCTTTCCCGACCACGCAGGGAAAGGATCCCTCCTCTCGAGGCTAGGAGGCGGAAACGGGGCTCCTCTGGATGTGGGCGGACTCTCGTGCTTCCTCTCGAGTGGAGACGGGTATGTCGGGGAACTTCTTGAGTTGCAGCAAGGGTGTGAAGGACCCTTTGGAAGTTCCAGAGGTTAGGTGTGATTAGCCTCGAGACGCCTCAGCGGCAAATGGGCCTCATCTCGCCTGGAGGGGAGAACCTCCTGGATTTTCTCAGAGTTGCGGCAGGTGCTCTCGACTTACGACGGGGACCTCAGGGACCGCTCTGGTGGCATCAGGAAAGGCCAGTCCCCATGCGAGTTGCTCGGCGGCCTCTCGGGATTCCTCTCCCGTCGATGCTGGGGCTAAGACCTTGTGTGGAGTCGGTGCCGGAACCTGAGGATTCCTCTCCAGTGCTGACATGGATCTTGGGGTACTTCTGGAGTCTCCCCAGGGAGTCCAGTCCTCGTCTCGAGTGGGGCATGCACGTGCGCTTTCCTCCCGAGCTGTAGCAGCAGTGTCGCGCTTCCCTTCGCGTGGATCAAGGGATCTGTGGCTTTCCCTCGAGGCTTTCCCACGAGGCTTTCCCACGAGTTTCCAAGGGCTGTCCCACGTAGCCACCGTGGTGTGAGTCGATCCTCGGCTTGAAAGTCGAGGCAGTGCAGGGAAAACAGGTTTCCCTGGAATGGACTGAGACATCTGGGGGACTCTGGGAATGGTGGCACGACCCTGGAGTTCCTCTCGCCTTTCCTGTGGAGAGCGCCTCCTCTTGAGATGCGACGGGAACGCCGGGAATTCTTTCCCCGACCACGCAGGGAAAGGATCCCTCCTCTCGAGCTAGGAGGCGGAAACGGGCTCCTCTGGATGTGGGCGGGACTCTCGTGCTTCCTCTCGAGTGGAGACGGGTATGTCGGGGAACTTCTTGAGTTGCAGCAAGGGTGTGAATGGACCCTTTGGAAGTTCCAGAGGTTAGGTGTGATTAGCCTCGAGAGCCTCAGCGCAAATGGGCCTCATCTCGCCTGGAGGGGAGAACCTCCTGGATTTTCTCGAGTTGCGGCAGGTGCTCTCGACTTACGACGGGGACCTCAGGGACCCGCTCTGGTGGCCTCAGGAAAGGCCAGTCCCCATGCGAGTTGCTCGGCGGCCTCTCGGGATTCCTCTCCCGTCGATGCCGGGGCCTAAGACCTTGTGTGGAGTCGGTGCCGGAACCTGAGGATTCCTCTCCAGTGCTGACATGGATCTTGGGGTACTTCTGGAGTCTCCCCAGGAGGAGTCAGTCCTCGTCTCGAGTGGGGGCATGCACGTGCGCTTTCCTCCCGAGCTGTAGCAGCAGTGTCAGCGCTTCCCTTCGCGTGGATCAAGGGATCTGTGGCTTTCCCCTTCCGAGGCTTTCCAACAAGGGCTGTCCCACGTGCCACCGTGGTGTGAGTCGATCCTCGTCCTTGAAAGTCGAGGCAGTGCAGGGAAAACAGGTTTCCCTGGAATGGACTGAGACATCTGGGGGACTCTGGGAATGGTGGCACGACCCTGGAGTTCCTCTCGCCTTTCCTGTGGAGAGCGCCTCCTCTTGAGATGCGACGGGAACGCCGGGAATTCTTTCCCTGACCACGCAGGGAAAGGATCCCTCCTCTCGAGGCTAGGAGGCGGAAACGGGGCTCCTCTGGATGTGGGCGGGACTCTCGTGCTTCCTCTCGAGTGGAGACGGGTATGTTGGGGAACTTCTTGAGTTGCAGCAATGGTGTGAAGGACCCTTTGGAAGTTCCAGTGGTTAGGTGTGATTAGCCTCGAGAGCCTAAGTCGGAAATGGGCCTCATCTCGCCTGGAGGGGAGAATCCTCCTGGATTTTCTCGAGATGCGGCAGGTGCTCTCGACTTACGACGGGCACCTCAGGGACCCGCTCTTGGTGGCATTCAGGAAAGGCCAGTCCCCATGCGAGTTGCTCGGGGGCCTCTCGGGATTCCTCTCCCGTCGATGCCGGGGCCTAAGACCTTGTGTGGAGTCGGTGCCAGAACCTGAGGATTCCTCTCCAGTGCTGACATGGATCTTGGGGTACTTCTGGAGTCTCCCCAGGGGAGTCAGTCCTCCTCTCGAGTGGGGACATGCACGTGCGCTTTCCTCCCGAGCTGTAGCAGCAGTGTCACACTTCCCTTCGCGTGGATCAAGGGATCTGCGGCTTTCCCTCGAGGCTTTCCCACGAGGCTTTCCCACGAGGCTTTCCCACAGGGCTGTCCCACGTGCCACCGTTGTGTGAGTGGATCCTCGGCTTGCAAAGTCGAGGCAGTGCAGGGAAAACAGGATTTCCCTGGCAATGGACTGAGACATCTGGGGACTCTGGGAATGGTGGCACGACCCTGGCAGTTCCTCTCGCCTTTCCTGTGTAGAGCGCCTCCTCTTGAGATAGCGACCGAGGGAATTCTTTCCCGACCACGCAGGGATAGGATCCCTCCTCTCGAGCTAGGAGGCAGAAACGGGGCTCCTCTGGATGTTGGCGGGACTCTACGTGCTTCATCTCGAGTGGAGACGGGTCATGTCGGGGAACTTCTTGAGTTGCAGCAACTGGTGTGAAGGACCCTTTGGAAGTTCCAGAGGTTAGGTGTGATTAGCCTACGAGACGCCTCAGCTGAATTGGGCCTCATCTCTGCCTGGAGGGGAAAACCTCCTAAGATTCTCTCGAGTTGTGGCAGGTGCTCTGCGACTTACGACGGGGACCTCAGGGAACGGCTCTGGTGGCCTCAGGAAAGGCCAGTCCCCATGCGCGTTGCTCGGGGGCATCTTCGGGATTCCTCTCCCGTCGATGCCGGGGCCTAAGACCTTGTGTGGAGTCGGTGTCAGGAACCTGAGGATTCCTCTCCAGTGCTGACATGGATCTTGGTGTACTTCTGGAGTTTCCCCAGAGTAGTCAGTCCTCGTCTCGAGTGGGGGCATGCTACGTGCGCTTTCCTCCCTAGCTGTAGCAGCAGGGTCGCGCTTCCCTTCGCGTGGATCAAGGGATCTGTGGCTTTCCCTCGAGGCTTTCCCACGAGGCTTTCCCACGAGGCTTTCCCACAGGGCTGTCCCACGTGCCACCGTGGTGTGATGTGGATCCTCGGCTTCAAAGTCGAGGCAGTGCAGGGAAAACAGGTTTCCCTGGAATGGACTGAGACATCAGGGCGACTCTGGGAATGGTGGCACGACCCTGGAGTTCCTCTCGCCTTTCCTGTGGAGAGCTCCTCCTCTTGAGATGCGACGGGAACGCGGGGAATTCTTTCCCCACCACGCAGGGAAAGGATCCATCCTCTTGAGCTAGGAGGCGGAAAGGGGGCTCCTCTGAATGCGGGCGGGACTCTCGTGCTTCCTCTCGAGTGGAGATGGGTATGTCGGGGAACTTCTTGAGTTGCAGCAAGGGTGTGAAGGACCCTTTGGAAGTTTCCAGGGGTTAGGTGTGATTAGCCTCAAGACGCCTCATCGGAAATGGGCCTCTTCTCGCCTGGAGGGGAGAACCTCCTGGATTTTCTCGGGTTGCGGCAGGTGCTCTCGACTTACGACGGGGACCTCAGGGACACGCTCTGGTGGCCTCAGGAAAGGCCAGTCGCCATGCGAGTTGCTCGGGGGCAACTCGGGATTCCTCTCCCGTCGATGCCGGGGCCTAAGACCTTGTGTGGAGTCGGGGCCAGAACCTGAGGATTCCTCTCCAGTGCTAACATGGATCTTGGGGTACTTCTGGAGTCTCCCCAGGGGAGTCAGTTTCGTCTCGAGTGGGGGCATGCACGTGCGCTTTCCTCCCATGCTGTAATAGCAGTGTCACGCTTCCAAAGGCGTGGATCAAGGGATCTGTGGCTTTCGCTTGAGGCTTTCCCTCGAGGATTTCCCACGAAGCTTTCCCACAGGGCTGTCCCACGTGCCACCGTGGTGTGAGTCGATCCTCGGCTTGAACGTCGAGGCAGTGCAGGGAAAAGCAGGTTTCCCTTGGAATGGACTGAGACATCTGGGGGACTCTGGGAATGGTGGCACGACCCTGGAGTTCCTCTCGCCTTTCCTGTGGAGAGCGCCTCCTCTTGAGACGAGACGGGAACGCCGGGAATTCTTTCCCGACCACGCAGGGAAAGGATCCCTCCTCTTGAGCTAGGAGGCGGAAACGGGGCTCCTCTGGATGTGGGTGGGACTCTCGTGCTTCCTCTGGAGTGGAGACGGGTATGTCGGGGAACTTCTTGAGTTGCAGCAAGGGTGTGAAGGACCCTTTGGAATTTCCAGAGGTTAGGTGTGATTAGACTCGAGACGCCTCAGGGGAAAAGGGTCTTAATCTTGCCTGGAGGGGAGAACCTCCTGGATTTTCTCGAGTTGTGGCAGGTGCTCTCGACTTACGACGGGAACCTCAGGGACCCGCTCTGGTGGCCTCAGGAAAGGCCAGTCCCCTTGCGAGTTGCTCGGGGGCCTCTCGGAT
This sequence comes from Capra hircus, assembly GCF_001704415.2. NCBI lineage: Eukaryota > Metazoa > Chordata > Mammalia > Artiodactyla > Bovidae > Capra > Capra hircus. The sequence goes on from NW_017212130.1 coordinate 7,991, forward strand.
TTCCTCTCCCGTCGATGCCGGGGCCTAAGATCTTGTGTGGAGTCGGTGCCGGAACCTGAGGATTCCTCTCCAGTGCTGACATGGATCTTGGGCTACTTCTGGAGTCTCCGCAGGGGAGTCAGTCCTCGTCTCGAGTGGGGGCATGCACGTGCGCTTTCCTCCCGAGCTGTAGCAGTCAGTGTCGCGCTTTCCTTCGCGTGGATCAAGGGATCTGTGGCTTTCCCTCGAGGCTTTCCCACGAGGCTTTCCCACGAGGCTTTCCCACAGGGCTGTCCCACGTTGCCACCGTGGTGTGAGTCGATCCTCGGCTTGAAAGTCGAAGCAGTGCAGGGAAAGCAGGTTTCCCTGGAATGGACTGAGACATCTGGGGGACTCAGGGAATGGTGGCACGACCCTGGAGTTCCTCTCGACTTTCCTGTGGAGAGGGCCTCCTCTGAGATGCGACGGAACGCCGGGAATTCTTTCCCGACCACGCAGTGAAAGGATCCCTCCTCTCGAGTAGGAGACGGAAACGGGGCTCCTCTGGTATGTGGACTGGGACTCTCGTGATTCCTCTCGAGTGGAGACGGGTATGTCGGGGAACTTCTTGAGTTGCAGCAAGGGTGTGAAGGACCCTTTGGAAGTTCCAGAGGTTAGGTGTGATTAGCCTCGAGACGCCTCAGCGGAAATGGGCCTCATCTCGCCTGGAGGGGAGAACCTCTGGAATTTTCTCGAGTTGCGGCAGGTGCTCTCGACTTACGACGGGGACCTCAGGGACCCGCTCTGGTGGCCTCAGGAAAGGCCAGTCCCCATGCGAGTTGCTCAGGGGCCTCTCGGATTCCTCTCCCGTCGATGCCGGGGCCTAAGATCTTGTGTGGAGTCGATGTCGGAACCTGAGGATTCCTCTCCAGTGCTGACATGGATCTTGGGGTACTTCTGGAGTCTCCCCAGGGGAGTCAGTCCTCGTCTCGAGTGGGCGACATGCACGTGCGCATTTCCTCCCGAGCTGTAGCAGCAGTGTCTCGCTTCCCTTCGCGTGGATCAAGGGATCTGTGGCTTTCCCTCGAGGCTTTCCCACGAGGCTTTCCCACGAGGCTTTCCCACAGGGCTGTCCCACGTGCCACCGTGGTGTGAGTCGATCCTCGGCTTGAAAGTCGAGCAGTGCAGGGAAAACAGGTTTCCCTGGAATGGACTGAGACATCTGGGGGACTCAGGGAATGGTGGCACGACCCTGGAGTTCCTCTCGCATTTCCTGTGGAGAGCGCCTCCTCTTGAGATGCGACGGGAACGCCGGGAATTCTTTCCCGACCACGCAGGGAAAGGATCCCTCCTCTCGAGCTAGGAGGCGGAAAACGGGGCTCCTGTGTATGTGGGCGGGACTCTCGTGATTCCTCTCGAGTGGAGACGAGTATGTTGGGGAACTTCTTGAGTTTGCAGCAAGGGTGTGAAGGACGCTTTGCAAGTTCCAGAGGTTAGGTGTAATTAGCCTCGAGACGCCTCAGCGGAAAAGGGCCTCATCTCGCCTGGAGGGGAGAACTTCCTGGATTTTCTCGAGTTGCGGCAGGTGCTCTCGACTTTCGACGGGGACCTCAGGGACCCGCTCTGGTGGACTCAGGAAAGGCCAGTCCCCAAGCGAGTTGCTCGGGGGACTCTCGGGATTCCTCTCCCGTCGATGCTGGGGCCTAAGACCTTGTGTGGAGTCGGTGCCGGAACCTGAGGATTCCTCTCCAGTGCTGACATGCAACTTGGGAGTACTTCTGGAGTGTCTTCAGGGGCGTCAGTCCTCGTCTCGAGTGGAGGCATGCACGTGCGCTTTCCTCCCGAGCTGTATCAGCAGTTTCACGGTTCCCTTCGAGTGGATCAAGGGATCTGTGGCTTTCGCTCGAGGCTTTCCCATGAGGCTTTCCCACGAGGCTTTCCCACGAGGCTTTCCCACAGGGCTCTCCCACGTGCCACCGTGGTGTGAGTCGATCCTCAGCTTGAAAGGCGAGGCAGTGCAGGGAAAACAGGATTCGTTGGAATGGACTGAGACATCTGGGGGACTCAGGGAATGGTGGCACGACCCTGGAGTTCCTCTCGCCTTTAGTGAGAGGAGCACCTCCTCTTGAGATGCGACGGGAACGCCGGGAATTCTTTCCTGACCACGCAGGGAAAGGATCCCTCCTCTCGAGCTGGGAGGAGGAAACGGGGCTGCTCTGGATGTGGGCGGGAATCTCGTGCTTCCTCTCGAGTGGAGACGGGTATGTCGGGGAACTTCTTGAGTTGCACCAAGCGTAGTGAAGGACCCTTTGGAAGTTCCAGAGGTTAGGTGTGATTAGCCTCGAGACACCTCGTCGTAAATGGGCGTCATCTCGCCTGGAGGGTAGAACCTCTTGGATTTTCTCGAGTTGCTCAGGTGCTCTCGACTTACAACGGGGACCTCAGGGACCCGCTCTGGTGGCCTCAGGAAAGGCCAGTCCCCATGCGAGTTGCTCGGGGGCCTCTCGGTATTCCTCTCCAGTCGATGCCGGGGCCTAAGACGTTATGTGGAGTCGGTGCCGGAACCTGAGGATTCCTCTCCAGTGCCGACATGGATCTGGGGGTACTTCTTGAGTCTCCCCAGGGGTGTCAGTCCTCATCTCGAGTGCGGGCATGCACGTGCGCTTTCCTCCCGAGCTGTAGCAGCAGTGTCACTTTTCCCTTCCCGTGAATCAAGGGATCTGTGGCTTTCGCTCGAGGCTTTCCCACGAGGCTTTCCCACGAGGCTTTGCCACGAGGCTTTCCCACAGGGTTGTCCCACGTGCCACCAGTGGTGTGAGTCGATCCTCGGCTTGAAAGTCGAGGCAGTGCAGTGAAAACATGTTTCCCTGGAATGGGCTGAGACATCTGGGGGACTCTGGGAATGGTGACACGACCCTGGAGTTCCTCTCGCCTTTCCTGTGGAGAGCACCTCCTCTTGAAATGCGAGGGGAACGCCGGGAATTCTTTCTCGACCCCGGAGGGAAAGGATCACTCCTCTCGAGCTAGGAAGCGGAAACGGGGCTCCTCTGGATGTGGGCGGGACTCTCTTTATTGCTCTCGAGTGGAGACGGGTATGTCGGGGAACTTCTTGAGTTGCAGCAAGGGTGTGAAAGACCCTTTGGAAGTTCCAGAGGATAGGTGTGATTAGCCCCGAGTCGCCTCTGTGGAAATGGGCCTCATCTCGCCTAGAGGGGAGAACTTCCTGGATTTACTCGAGTTGCAGCAGGTGCTCTCTACTTATGACGGGGACCTCAGGGACCCGCTCTGGTGGCCTCAGGAAAGGCCAGACCCCATGCGAGTTGCTCAAGGGCCTCTCGGGATTCCTCTCCCGTCGATGCCGGATCCCAAGACCTTGTGTGGAGTTCGTGCCGGAGCCTGAGGATTCCTCTCCAGTGCTGACATGGATCTTGGGGAACTTCTGGAGTCTCCCCAGGGGAGTCAGTCATCGTCTCGAGTGGGGGCATGCACGTGCGCTGTCCTCCCGAGCTGTAGCAGCAGTGTCACGCTTCCCTTCGCGTGGATCAAGGGATGTGTGGCTTTCCTTCGAGGCTTTCCCACGAGGCTTTCCCACAGGGATGTCCCACGTGCCACCGTGGAGTGAATCGATCCTTGGCTTGAAAGTCGAGGCAGTGCAAGGAAAACAGGTTTCCCTGAAATGGACTGAGATATCTGGGGTACTCTGGGAATGATGGCACGACCCTGGAGTTCCTCTCGCCTTTCCTGTGGAGAGCGCCTCCTCTTGAGATGCGACTGGAACGCTCTGAATTCTTTCCCGACAACACAGGGAAAGGATCCCTCCTCTCGAGCTAGAAGGCGGAAACGGGTCTCCTCTGGATGTGTGCGGGACTCTCCTGATTCCTCTAGAGTGGAGACGGGTATCTCGGGGAACTTCTTGAGTTGCAGCAAGGGTGTGAAGGACCCTTTGGAAGTTTCAGATGTTAGATGTGATTAACCTCGAGACGCCTCAGCGGAAAAGGGCCTCATCTCGCCTGGAGGGAAGAACCTCCTGGAATTTCTCGAGTTGTGGCAGGTGCTCTCGACTTACGACGGGGACCTCAGGGACCCGCTCTGGTGGCCTCAGGAAAGGCCAGTCCCCATGTGAGTTGCTCGGGAGCCTCTCGGGATTCCTCTCCCGTCGATGCTGGGGCCTAAGACCTTGTGTGGAGTCGGTGCCGGAACCTGAGGATTCCTCTCCAGTGCTGACATGCAACTTGGGGTACTTCTGGAGTGTCTTCAGGGGCGTCAGTCCTCGTCTCGAGTGGGGGCATGCACGTGCGCTTTCCTCCGGAGCTGTATCAGCAGTTTCACGGTTCCCTTCGTGTGATTCAAGGGATCTGTGGCTTTCGCTCGAGGCTTTCCCCCGAGGCTTTCCCACGAGGCTTTCCCACAGGGCTGTCCCACGTGCCACCGTGGTGTGAGTCGATCCTCGGCTTGAAAGTCGAGGCAGTGCAGGGAAAACAGGTTTCCCTGGAATGGACTGAAACATCTGGGGGACTCAGGGAATGGTGGCACGACCCTGGAGTTCCTCTCGCCTTTCCTGAGGAGAGCGCCTCCTCTTGAGATGCGACGGGAACGGGGGGATTCTTTTCTGACCACCCAGGGAAAGGATCCCTCCTCTCGAGCTAGGATGCGGAAACGGGGCTCCTCTGGATGTGGGCGGGACTCTCGTGCTTCCTCTCGAGTGGAGACGGGTATGTCGGGGAACTTCTTGAGTTCCAGCAAGGGTGCGAAGGACCCTTTGGAAGTTCCAGAGGTTAGGTGTGATTAGCCTCGAGACGCCTCAGCGGAAATGGGCCTCCTCTCGCCTGGAGGGGAGAACCTCCTGGAATTTCTCGAGTTGTGGCAGGTGCTCTCGACTTACGACGGAGACCTCAGGGACCCGCTCTGGTGGCCTCAGGAAAGGCCAGTCCCCTTGCGAGTTGCACGGGGCCTCTCGGATTTCCTCTCCCGTCGATGCCGGGGCCTAAGACCTTGTGTGGAGTCGGTGCCGGAACCTGAGGATTCGTCTCCAGTGCCGACGTGGATCTTGGGGTACTTCTGGAGTCTCCCCAGGGGAGTCAGTCCTCGTCTCGAGTGAGGGCATGCACGTGCGGTTTCCTCCCGAGCTGTAGCAGCAGTGTCACGTTTCCCTTCCCGTGGATCAAGGGATCTGTGGCTTTCGCTCGAGGCTTTCCCACGAGGCTTTCCCATGAGGCTTTCCCATGAGGCTTTCCCACAGGGCTGTCCCACGTGCCACACTGGTGTGAGTCGATCCTCGGCTTGAAAGTCAAGGCAGTGCAGGGAAAACAGGTTTCCCTGGAATGGACTGAGACATCTGGTGGACTCTGGGAATGGTGGCACGACCCTGGAGTTCCTCTCGCCTTTCCTGTGGAGAGCACCTCCTCTTGAGATGCGTCGGGAACGCCGGGAATTCTTTCTCGACCCCGGAGGGAAAGGGTCACTCCTCTCGAGCTAGGAAGCGGAAACGGGGCTCCTCTGGATGTGGGCGGGACTCTCTTTATTCCTCTAGAGTGGAGACGTGTATGTCGAGGAACTTCTTGAGTTGCAGCAAGGGTGTGAAGGACGCTTTGGAAGTTCCAGAGGTTAGGTGTGATTAGCCTCGAGATGCCTCAGCGGAAATGGGCCTCATCTCGCCTGGAGGGGAGAACCTCCTGGATTTCTCGAGTTGCGGAAGGTGCTCTCGACTTACGACGGGGACCTCAGGGACCCGCTCTGGTGGCCTCAGGAAAGGTTAGGCCCCATGCGAGTTGCTGAGGGCCTCTCGGGATTCCTCTCCCGTCACTGTCGGTACCGAAGACCTTGTGTGGAGTCGGTGCCGGAACCTGAGGATTCCTCTCCAGTCTGACATGGACCTTGGGGTACTTCTGGGGTCTCCCCAGGGGAGTCATTCCTCGTCTCGATTAGGGGCATGCACCTGCGCTTTACTCCCGAGCTGTAGCAGCAGTGTCACGCTTACCTTCTCGAGGACCAAGGGATCTGTGGCTTTCCCTCGAGGCTTTCCCACCAGGCTTTCCCACGAGGCTTTCCCACAGGGCTGTCCCACGTGGCACCGTTTAGTGAGTCGATCCTCGGCTTGAACGTCGAGGTAGGGCAGGGAAAACAGGTTTCCCTGAAATGGACTGAGAATTCTGGGGACTCTGTTAACGGTGGGACGACCCTGGAGGTCCTCTCGCCTCTCCTGTGGAGAGTGCCTCCTCTTCAGAAGCGACGGGAACGCCGGGAATTCTTGACTGACCACGCAGGGAAAGGATCCCTCCTCTCGAGCTATGAGACGGAAACGGGGCTCCTCTGGATGTGGGCGGGACTCTCTTGCTTATTCTCGAGTGGAGACGGGCATGTCGGGGAACTTCTTGAGTTGCAGCAAGGTTGTGAAGGACCCTTTCGAAGTTCCAGAGGTTAGGTGTGATTAGCCTCGAGACGCCTCATGAGAAACGGGCGTCATCTCACCTGGAGGGGTGAACCTCCTGGATTTTCTCGAGTTGCGGCAGGTGCTCTCAACTTACGACGGGGACCTCAGGGACCCGCTCTGGTGGCCTCACGAAAGGCCAGTCCCCATACGAGTTGCTTGGGAGCCTCTCGGGATTCCTCTCCCGTCGATGCCGGGGCCTAAAACCTTATGTGCAGTCCGGGCCGGAAGCTGATGATTCCTCTCCAGTGCTGACATGGATCTTGGGTTGCTTCTGGAGTCTCCCCAGGGGAGTCAGTCCTCGGCTCGAGTGGGGGCATGCACGTGTGCTTTCCTCCCGAGCTGTAGCAGCAGTGTCACGCTTCCCTTCACGTGGATCAAGGGATCTGTGGCTTTCCATTGAGGCTTTCCCATGAGGCTTTCAAAGGAGGCTTTCCCACAGGGCTGTCCCAAGTGCCACCATGGTGTGAGTCGATCCTCGGCTTGAAGTCGAGGCAGTGCAGGGAAAACAGGTTTCCCTGGAATGGACTAAGACATCTGGGGGACTCAGGGCAAGGATCATGCCTCTCCAGCTATAAGGCGGAAACGGGGCTCCTCTGGATGTGGGCAGGACCCTCGTGCTTCCTCTCGATTGGAAACGGGTATGTAGGGGAAGTTCTTGAGTTGCAGCAAGGGTGTGAAGGACCCTTTGGAAGTTCCAGAGTTTAGGTGTGATTAGCCTCGAGACCCCTCCGTGGAAATGGGTCTCATCTCGCCTGGAGGGGAGAACCTCCTGGATTTTCTCGAGTTGCGGCAGGTGCTCTCGACTTACGACGGGGACCTCAAGGACCCGCTCTGGTGGCCTCAGGAAAGGCCAGTCCCCATGCGAGTTGCTCTGGGGACTCTCGGGATTCCTCTCCCGTGGATGCCAGGGCCTAGGACCTTGTGTAGAGATGGTGCCGGAACCTGAGGATTCATCTGCAGTGCTGACATGTAACTTGGGGTACTTCTGGAGTCTCCTCAGGGGAGTCAGTCCTCGTCTCAAGTGGGGGCATGCACGTGCGCTTTCCTCCCAAGCTGTATCAGCAGTGTCAATCTTCCCGACGAGTGGATTAAGGGGTCAGTGGCTTTCCCTCGTAGCTTTCCCACGAGGCTTTCCCACAGGGCTGTCCCACGTGCCACCGTGGTGTGATTCGATCCTCGGCTTGAAAGTCGAAGCAGTGCAGGGAAAACAGGTTTCCCTTGAATGGACTGAGACATGTGTGGGACTCTGGGAATGGTCGCACGACCCTGCAGTTCCTCTCGCCTTTCCTGTGGAGAGCGCCTCCTCTTGAGATACGACGGAAACGCCGGGAATTCTTTCCCGACCACGGCAGGGAAAGGTCCCTCCTCTCGAGCTAGGAGGCGGAAACGTGGCTCCTCGTGATGTGGGCGATACTCTTGTGCTTCCTCTCGAGTCGAGACGGGTATGTCGGATAACTTCTTGAGTTGCAGCAAGGGTGTGAAGGACCCTTTGGAAGTTCCAGAGGTTAGGTGTGATTAGCCACGAGACGCCTCAGAGGAAATGGGCCTAATCTCGCCTGGAGAGGAGAACCTCCTGGATTTTACCCAGTTGCGGCAGGTGCTCTCGAGTTACGACTGGTCCTCAGGGACCCCTCTGGTGGCCTCAGGAAAGGCCAGTCCCCATGGCGAGTTACCAGGGGGCCTCTAGGGATTCCTCTCCCATCGATGCCGGTGCCTAACACCTTGTGTGTAGTCGGGGCCAGACCCTGAGGATGCCTCTCCAGTGCTGACATGAATCTTTCCGTACTTCTGGAGTCTCACCAGGGGAGTCAGTCCTCATCTCGTGTGAGGGCATGCAGCTGCCATTTCCTGGCGAGCTGCAACAGCAGTGTCACGCTTGCCGACGTGTGGATCAAGGGATCTGTCGCTTTCCATTGAGGCTTTCCCACGAGGCTTTCCAACAGGGCTGTCCCACGTGCCACGGTGGTGTGAGTCGATCCTCGGCGTGAACGTTGAGGCAGTGCAGGGAAAACAGGTTCTTCTGGAATGAACTTAGACATCTGGGGGACTCTTGGAATGCTGGCAAGGCCCTGGAGTTCCTCTCGTCTTTCCTGTTGAGAGCGCCTCCTCTTGAGATGCGACGGAAAGGCCGGGAATTCTTTCCCGACGACGAAGGGAAAGGATCCCTCTTCTCGAGCTACGAGGTGGAAACGGGGCTCCGCTGGATGTGGGCGGGACCCTCGTCCTTCCTCTCGAGTGGAGATGGGTATGTCGGAGAACTTCTTGACTTGCAGCAAGGGTGTGAAGGACCCTTTGGAAGTTCCAGAGGTTACGTGTGATTAGCCTCGAGAGCCTCAGCGGAAATGGGCCTCATCTCGCCTGGAGGGTAGAACCTCCTGGATTTTCTCTTGTTGTGGCAGGTGCTCTCGAGTTACGACGGAGACCTCAGGGACCCGCTCTGGTGACCTCAGGAAAAGGCCAGTCCCCATGCGAGGTGCTAGGGAGCCTCTCAGGATTCCTCTCCCGTCGATGCCGGGGCCTAAGACCCTTTGGTGGAGGTCGGGACCGTATACCTGAGGATTCTG
>NW_017212131.1:0-16941 GCF_001704415.2 Capra hircus
GGTAATTGTTATTGTAGGCCGTTAGCGTTTATAATGAATTCTAACTAATGATAACATGATCAAAATGATGAATGTGACTGCCTGAAAGTCTTAAGGCTCAGATGGTAGAACAGTTCAGGAGACAGCATGTCGCGCCACTTCTTTCATGTTTTAAGCAATGGGAAGGGCGTGACGCAGGGAGGACGTTTTCATGTACTCGTTTATGTTACTGATGCTCTGCAGTCATTAAGGCACCTCCCCAGTGCATGAGTCACTTTTAAAACCTACGCCGCTTTACATGGGGAAAATAATGACATGAAAAGGAAAGATGACTGCAAAGCGGCCTTGTATTTTTGGTATTTGTGATCCATAATGGTGGTTGAGGGGGGAGATTATTATTTACTACCAAATCCTTTTAAATAACATGTGTTAGTACAAATGTAATAGCTTAGTTCCTAGCTAATGAGGAAAACTTTTTATTTCCCCCTGCGTATTTTAGAAATATGTTAAGTTGTAAAATAAAGGTACAGTGTTACGATATATTTATATTTCAATCATTTTTCTTACTTTGTTTGTTTAGGCGTTAGCTCACAGTCTTGTCTGACTCTTTCTCCAACCCCATGGATGAGCCGCTGCGGCCCTGATCCTTCACCAACTCCGAGAGGCTGTGCCTTCAACATCATGTCCATTGAGTTGATGATGTCATTCTATCATCTTCATCTCTGTTGTCCCGTTTCCTCCTCATTCAATCTTTGCAAAGCCTCAGGTGTCTTTTCCAGTGAGTCAGTTCTTCCACATTAGTACTCGGCCAAAGTATTGAGGACTTTAGATAACTAGTCACGTCTCATGATTCAAACCGATCATACTCAAAATAGAATATACACAGGAAACTAGATGTTTCCTCATACAATTCTAACGGATATGGACTTGATTGGAATCATTATCACTTGGTATGTTAAGAAGTCAAGGACTCCTAGAGTCTTCCTGACCAAACCACAGTTCAAAAGCATCAATTCTTCGTGTGCGCGCTAAATTAATTACACAGACATCATCTTTCAAGTATCCCACAACTTCCATGCATATCCAATTGTACTAGTAAAAACTATAGCTTTGACTAGAGGACCTTTGTTGGCGAATTAATATCTCTGCATTTTTAATATGCTGTCTTAGGTTAGGTCAGTAGCCCTTTTTTTTCTTCAAGGCGAGCAAGTGTCTTTTATATTTCCAGACTCAGTAACCACTGCAGTGCATTTTGCGAGCCCCAAGAAAATAATAGCTCTCATGTTTCCATTGCATTTCCACCCATATTTCCCATGAAGTGATTGCGGACCAGACTCCTGATCTTCTTTCCTTGCGGAATGTTTGAGTTTTCTCAAGCCGGCATTTTTCACTTCTCCTCTTTTGCTTTTTCAAGGGTCTTCTTTAGTTTCCTCGTCACTTTCTCCAATAATGGGGTGATTATCATCTGGTATCTGAGAGTTATTGATTATTTCTCCAGCAAGCTTGTCCACCTGTGCTTCCTCCGCCCAGCGTTTCTCATATGTACTCCACCCTCCCACCGTGGGTTGTTTGCCAGGCTCGTTTCATATCATGCTGCATATAAGTTAAATACAGCAGGGTTACAATATACAGCCTTGACGGCACTTCCTTTTCCTTTGGAACCAGTCTGATATTCCATGTCAAGTTTAACTGTTGCTTCTTGACCTGCTTACAGATGTCGAGGTGGCAGGTCAGGTCAGTCGGGTATTCCCATCTCTTTAGAATTTTTGCTGTTTTGTTTTGATCTGCCAGTCAAAGCGCTTGCAATACATCCAATAAGCGCAGCAACATAGAATGTTTTGTGCGAATTTTCTTGCCTTTTTTGGGAGAAGAGAAAAGATAATAGAAAAAACACATAGGATGAGAGTTGATGCTTCATATATATGTAAGTGATTATATATAATGTATGTAAATGATGCTAGTTGTAAGTGATGCCATAAATAGTATGTGTATGTATAATAGTAGTCACTTTCCCTCACTGACATTGTCATGTCTTTCTCCAGAGGCAACTTGACTCTTCTAGTCTTCATTGTTGTCGTGTTGCGGTGAGGTGGACTTTCGCCTGGTTTTTAGAGAAAGCGATAGCTGTTAGTCTCCAGGCTCTCCTACTCCCACATTCCTGTATCCTTTTGCTGCAGTTATTTCACAGTTCTTTGTAAAAAACAGTTGTTTTTCAATACTTTAACTATGCTCAAATCCAGTTACATTTCTTCGTCGTATCTGAGCCAAGTACAAATAGGCGATATCTACGATTTTATTTCTAATTTTTCCTGAACATTATCGGTCTGTGTGTGTGTTCCCTTGGATGCTGATGTGTGCGCCATGCCGGTGTGTGAGAGACTCCTGGGTTGTTGCTCCAGGAGTCGTGTGTATAGTGGTGTTCTGGCGGTGTGTTGTGTGGTGGGGTGGTGTAGATGTCGTTCCGGGAGTGTGTTGTGTGTTTGTCCTCACAGGGCAAATGGTTGTGTGTGACTAGTGTGGGTGTAGGAGGCCGTGAGTGCGTATTATACATATCCGAGGTGTGGTGTTGTCTCCGTATTTATGTGTGTGTTGTGTGTGGGGGTGGAACATCTTGTGTGAAGCCTCCTGGCGTGTGTGAGTGTTGGCGAGTGGCGGTTGCCTGAGGCCGTCCCGGGCGGGTGGTGGCCGCCATTTTTTTTTAAGATTTTTTTGGATGTGATATCATCTCCCACTATAAAGTCTTTATTGAATTTTTTACATCTTCCCTATTCCCTGTTTCGTAGTTTTATGTTCTGTGTTGGCATGGACATGAGGGATTGGCTACCAGCCAGGGGTCAAAGCCTGAGGCCCCGTGCATGGCAGAGTGTTAGTCTTGAACCGCTGGGCCACAGGGAGTACTGATTCCGGCGGCAGTATCTGACTGATGAATGAGTATCTAAACCTGCGGTCACCAGGGAAGTTCTGATTCCGTGCCGCAGATCTGTTGTACCTTTGCCCAGCTTAGAAGTTTTAGTTTTCTCTCGCTTGTGTCTTGTCACGTCAATTGCATTTTCTTCCTTAGTTTAATTTCTTCGCTCCTCAGCTTCCTGCGGAAGCCCATGGGAGATGGGAGGTAAATTTCCTGAGACTTTACATATCTGAAGGAGAGTGTTATTCTGTTTTTATGGCTTCATTGATGGTTTGGTTGAATCTATGATCATTGGTGCAGATTATTTTCTTTCAGGATTTTGGAGCTGTTCCTACACTGACTTCTAGGTCATAATGCTGTTTTTGAGCAAAGTGATGCTTTTCTTATTTCTGAGCTTTTGGCCTGTGACCACTTTCTCCTTGCTGGAACACTTTGAGATCTCTTTGTGTTGGTACACTCAGCTTTTACCACTGCTACCCCTCAATATGAATTCCTTTTCATTCATTTTTGCTGTCTTTTAAGTGAGAAATTTCTGTCCTTCAGTGCTGGTGTGTGAACTCCTTTAAGCATGTGTGTGCTAAGTCACTTCAGTTGTATCTGACTCTTGTGATCCCATGGCTGTAGCCCACCAGGTTCCTCTGTCCATTGGATTCTCCATTCAAGAATACTGAAGTGGGTTGCCATGCCCTCCTCCAGGGGATCTTCCCGACCCACGGTCAGTGCTGGGAAGCTTCCTTAAAATATTTCTTTGAGAATTTCTTCATCAGTGATTTCTTTGTTCTCCTTTTCTGGCACTCCTATTGGCTGGCTTGAACCTCTAACCTTCTTAAGTTTTTTGGCCTATTTTCCACCTCTTTGTTCTTTTGTCCTGTTTTCTGGGTGAATTCCTTGACCTAATCTTGCTGTCTGTTTGCTGTTTCTTATTTTTAAATTTTTGCAGTATTTTTAATATCTTAAAGAATTTTCTTTTTTTATATTTATTTCTATAATAAGTTTTTATTTCATGGGTGTAGGTTTTAAAATTATGTTTAAATTGGCCTGTTTCTCTTTGTCTGTCATTAGAGAGCTAATAGGCCCCTTTGTTCTCTTTTTTTTGCCACACTGCATGACATATGGGGTCTTCGTTCCCTGACTAGGGATTAAACCTGCAGCCCCTGTATTGGAAGAGCAGAGTCTTAACCACTGGACTGCCAGGGAAGTCCTGTAATAGGCCCCTTTGGTGGGAAGGAAGAAACTGCTGCTCTTCTTAGCAGGGATGCCATATCCCTTGGCATTCTGGGAGAACAGCTACACAATGCCTGAGGATACTGAATAGAATGGTCGAAAAAGTTTTCCTTTTCTTTATGCATTGTCTCTGTTTATTCTGAGTTCCTTTTATTTTCTCATCATTTGTGGAGTGTTTTTTTTTTTTTTTGTCTGACTGTAATATTGCAGACTTTCCCCAAATGCCTAGAGTCCTTGGCTGTCCATTCCCATTTATGAGTGAATCTTTAGAAAAATGATTGAAGGTTCTGTGTCTATTCACTGGACTTTCCAGCTGCTGGCTTTCACTGTAGGGTCCTTAGGATGATGTGGCTTTTTCACTGGGGACCTTTCAAGTGTCGGAATTTGTGGTACTTTGTCAGCTGAGTGGTGTAGTTTTCCTAGAGAAGATTCTTTCAGCTGTCTGTCCGTTCTCTCTGTTAAGAATGAAGACTTTCCTTTAATCGCTCGGTTTTCATTGGCATGCCTCACCCCCATTCTTTCTGTTACCTCTTGTCCCTGAGTTTGGACCCCTACATTCTCCTGTAGGGGTGAAGGTGGAATAGTCAGACCCAGGTTTACCCTACTTTCTGAGGCACCTATGCTCCTACTGTCTGGATTCTGTAGGTATTTTTGACTCACTTCTCATCATTACTTTCCTTTGCAAGCACTTAGATGTATTCTTCCTTCTCTCTAGCGAGGTATTTTCTTCTCTATTGCTTTCTGCCATCTTATAATTGGATTCAGAATTAAAATTATCCCCTAGACTGATCAAAGATTGAATTTTATTTCTGATTCCTACTTCCTTGAGTATTAGGGAGATTTTTAAGATGAGAGAGGTTGGAAAATGTCTTGATTTTTGAATCTTGAACCTGAAAATTCAACTATCATCACTTTAATTATAACAGAGAATAATTGGAGGTGGCTAAATTAGTTGTCGTATGGAAAGACGTTTTCTCTTAAATTCCCTTTCTGTTGAAAGCTGAAACACTTGATATCATGAAAAAAAAATCTTTTTTTTTTTTTAACTTTGTGAGGATAGATGGGGAAACTATGAAAGGATTATGGCTGAAAATCCTATTGCAGCATTTTTTCCAGCATTGATAGGATGGTAGTTTCTGGCCTGTTTTTCATACAAATTCATACTTTCATAGCACACCAAGGTTAGAATACAATGGAAGGCAATTGAATTTTTAGGTGGTCTGTAGTATTCTGCATTTTTGCAGAGTACAGACTTAATCTATGAGAAGAGTTCTCAGTTTTCTGGTGTCATCTAAACCAATACAGCATGTAGACACTGCTATATTTAAAATGAAGAATCAAAAAAGACCTGCTGCATAGCACAGGGAACTCTGCTAGGTATTATATAACAACATACATGGGAGAATAATTTGAAAAAGAATAGATACATGTATACATATAACTGAATCACTTTGCTGTCCACTTGAAGCTATCACAACATTGTTGATCAACTATACTCCAATGTAAATTAGAAAGTTAAAAATAAAGTGTGTGTTAAAGTGTTTGTTGCTCGGTTCTGTCCTACTCTGGGACCCCATGGACTGTAGCCCACCAGGCTCTTCTATTTAAGGAATTCTCCAGGCAAGAATATAAGCATCTGAATGCAGAGTTCCAAAGAATAGCAAGAAGAGATAAGAAAGCCTTCCTCAGCGATCAATGCAAAGAAATAGAGGAAAACAAGAGAATGGGAAAGACTAGAGATCTCATCAAGAAAATTAGAGATACCAAGGGAACATTTCATGCAAAGATGGGCTCGATAAAGGACAGAAATGGTATGGACCTAACAGAAGCAGAAGATATTAAGAAGAGGTGGCAAGAATACACAGAAGAACTGTACAAAAAAGATCTTCACAACCAAAATAATCACGATGGTATGATCACTCACCTAGAGCCAGACATCCTGGAATGTGAAGTCAAGTGGGCCTTAGAAAGCATCACTACGAACAAAGCTAGTGGAGGTGATGGCATTCCAGTAGACCTGTTTCAAATCCTGAAAGATGATGCTGTGAAAGTGCTACACTCAATATGCCAGCAAATTTGGAAAACTCAGCAGTGGCCACAGGACTGGAAAAGGTCGGTTTTCATTCCAATCCCAAAGAAAGGCAATGCCAAAGAATGCTCAAACTACCACACAATTGCACTCATCTCACATGCTAGTAAAGTAATGCTCAAAATTCTCCAAGCCAGGCTTCAGCAGTACATGAACCGTGAACTTCTAGATGTTCAAGCTGGTTTTAGAAAAGGCAGAGGAACCAGAGGTCAAATTGCCAACATCTGCTGGATCATGGAAAAAGCAAGAGAGTTCGAGAAGAAAATCTATTTCTGCTTTATTGACTATGCCAAAGCCTTTGACTGTGTGGATCACAATAAGCTGTGGAAAATTCTGAGAGAGATGGGAATACCAGACCACCTGACCTGCCTCTTGAGAAACCTATATGCAGGTCAGGAAGCAACAGTTAGAACTGGACATGGAACAATAGACTGGCTCCAAATAGGAAAAGGAGTCCGTCAAGGCTGTATATTGTCACCCTGCTTATTTAACTTCTATGCAGAGTACATCATGAGAAACGCTGGGCTGGAAGAAGCACAGGCTGGAATCAAGATTGCCGGGAGAAATATCAATAACCTCAGATATGCAGATGACACCACCCTTATGGCAGAAAGTGAAGAGGAACTAAAAAGCCTCTTGATGAAAGTGAAAGAGGAGAGTGAAAAGGTTGGCTTAAAGCTCAACATTCAGAAAATGAAGGTCATGGCATCTGGTTCCATCACTTCATGGGAAATAGATGGGGAAACAGTGGAAACAGTGTCAGACTTTATTTTTGGGGGCTCCAAAATCACTGCAGATGGTGACTGCAGCCATGAAATTAAAAGACGCTTACTCCTTGGAAGAAAAGTTATGACCAACCTAGATAGCATATTGCAAAGCAGAGACATTACTTTGCCAACAAAGGTCTGTCTAGTCAAGGCTATGGTTTTTCCTGTGGTCATGGTATGGTCATGGTCATGGTTTGGATGTGAGAGTTGGACTTGTGAAGAAAGCTGAGCGCTGAAGAATTGATGCTTTTGAACTGTGGTGTTGGAGAAGACTCTGGAGAGTCCCTTAGACTGCAGGGAGATCCAACCAGTCCATTCTAAAGGAGATCAGGCCTGGGTGTTCTTTGGAAGGAATGATGCTAAGGCTGAAACTCTAGTACTTTGGCCACCTCAAGTGAAGAGTTGACTCATTGGAAAAGTCTCTGATTCTGGGAGGGATTAGGGGCAGTAGGAGAAGGGGATGACAGAGGATGAGATGGCTGGATGGCATCACTGACTCGATGGATGTGAGTCTGAGTGAACTCCAGGAGATGGTGATGAACAGGGAGGCCTGGCGTGCTGCGATTCATGGGGTCGCAAAGAGTCCGACATGACTGAGCGACTGAACTGAGACAAGAATACTGGAGTGGGTTGCCATTTCCTTCTCCAGGAAGTCTTCCTCATTTATGGATTGAACCCGAGAGTCAGATGGCTGGATTAAGTTGGGGGAAGGATGGTAAAGTGCTTCCTGAGAGATATGAACTAAGTTATTGGTGGTCAGAGAGGGCGGTTGATGATCATTGGTTTTGAGCACTTACTGTGTGGCAAGTACATGCCTGGAAATCCCTTTTACAGACATTATGCCTTTTAATGCTCATAATAACCCTATGCTGAAAATGCCATTACCTCTATTTCACAAGTTAGGAAGCAGAGAATGAAGTGACTTGCCCAAATTTACACACAGCCACGATTCAATCCCTGGCCCTCTGACCCTGAAGCCTCTGCTGCTAACCTACTTCATTCTAATGAAGAGTCCATGGAGACAGTATTAGGAGGAGCCAGCAGTGCTAGACGAAGGACGGGGGAGGCAGCCAGTCCCATCGATGTTCAAGGAAACTGTGCCCCAGGGGTCTTGTGGGTCCCACTGAGAAGATGGGGTGAGGAAAGGAACTGTGTAAACATTTGCTTCTGCTTGAGTGTTTTCCTTCCAGCACCCCCCACCAATTAGGAGAGCCGTCTTGAAGAATGAAGAATGCTGCCTCGGCTTCTGTAAAGAAGACCCCAGGACATGCATTAATGAGAGGAGGGGGAGTCGCAGCTGACAGAAAAATAAAGGCCTCAGCAGGAGCCCTGGGCTCCCAGCGAGCCCCGGAGCTTGTTGACTGAGCAGCGGGAGACCCCTGCCTGTTTGGCTTCCCCAGCCTGGCTGGCTCCCTGCTGCACCTTGGAAGAGCACTCCCCCCCCAATCCCTTGATTCACCTTATATGGGACAATTAATGAGCAGTGCGGGAGCGGCAGACACCTCTCCGTATTGTTCAGAGCTCAGGCTTGTGACCAGACAGTTCGCCATTGCTCTTCCACTTCCATCAGAGAAGTGCCTTCTCAGCAGTTTGTAGAATTAGGTTGTAAAAGCAAAGGGCACAGTGTTCACTGCATCACATCGTTCATTTCTTTAGTTGTTTGCATTGGGACGAAGCATGGATTTAGGGACGAAGCATGGATTTAGAAGGGAGGCTGTCTTATTCTGAGATGGAGTCTCTCCTTAGTCAACATTAGGTTGCTTATTAGAATTACTTTGAAAAGAGGGACTGGATTCAATACAGAAGGAAATCCCTTAAGGCAGAGTTTTTAAAGGGCTTTCTTCTCTGTAACCTATTTTGATTCAAGAGGAAGGTTTTATTCCCTTTCAAAAGATAGCTTAGAGATGTTTATGTAAGAACTGTACCCAAGGTCATGTGGGGTTGAAATAGAAGTGGAACTAAGGTTGACTTGCTCATAATCCTGGGCTCTTTCCTCAGTGAGTTACCTGTTGCTCAAAGTTTGCTAAAGGCAATAACTCCTCAAGGCTTAAAAGGCATCTTGGAGATGTCTTTTTATGAGGCTCCAGAAGATCATCCAGGAAGAATCAATCACTAAGCATTTCTTTTTAGATTATGTAAGTGCTCAATACACTGCTAGGTACATAGAGAAAATAAATTAGCTTGGGTTTTATGTCTCTAATAAGTTTTCAATCTCATTGGAAGATAAGTAGTGTAAACAAAATATTTAAAGAACAATTAAGTATTCTAGAACAAAAAAAATTTACAGTTTGTTTGGAAACAGAGAAGAAAAACGGAGCTGGAGGAATCAACCTTCCTTACTTCAAACTATACTACAAAGCTACAGTAATCAAAATAGTACTTGCTGTGCTGTGCTTAGTTGCTCAGTTGTGTCCGACTCTTTGCAGCCTTGTGAACTGTAGCCAGCCAGGCTCCTCTGTCCATGGGGATTCTACAGGCAAGAATACTGGAGTGGGTTGCCATGCTCTCCTCCAGGGGATCTTCCTGACCCAGGGATTGAACCCAGGTCTCCCACATTGCAGGCAGATTCTTTACTGTCTGAGCCACCAGGGAAGCCCAAGAATACTCCATCAGTAGCCTATTCCTTCTCCAGAGGATCTTCCTGACCCAGGAATTGAACCAGGATCTCCTGTATGCAGGCAGTTTCTTTACCAGCTGAGCTACCAGGGAAGCCCCCAAGATAGTAGGGCACTAGGAAACAGAGAGAGATCAGTGAAACATGATGGCCAGCCCAGAGATAAACACACATACCTATAGGTACGTTATCTTTGACAAAAGAGGCAGGAATACACAATGGAGAAAAGATAGTCTCTTCAATAAGTAGAGCTGGGAAAATTGGACAGCTGCATGTAAAAGAATGAAATTAGAGCACTTCCTAAAATCACACACAAAAATAGACTCAAAATGAATTAAAGACCTAAATGTAAGGCCAGAAATTGTAAAACTCTTGGAGGGAAACAGACAGATCACTCTTTGACATAAATTGTAACAAGATCCTTTCTGACCCACCTCCTAGAGTAATGAAAATAAAAACAAATGATGACAAAGGAAACCATAAACAAACTGAAAAGCCAGCCCTCAGATGGGAGAAAATAGTTGGATATGAAACGGTAGACAAAAGATTAATCTCCAAAATGTACAAGCAGCTCATGCAGCTCAGTATCAAAACAAACAACCCAATCAAACAATGAGCAGAAGACCTAAATAGACATTTCTCCAAAGAAGATATACAGATGGCCAACAAACAGATAAAAAGATGCTCGACATCACTAATTATTCAGTTCAGTTCAGTTCAGTCATTCAGTCGTGTCTGACTCTTTGCAACCCCATGAATCGCAGCATGCCAGGCCTCCCTATCCATCACCAGCTCCCGGAGTTCACTCAAACTCATGTCCATCAAGTCGATGATGCCATCCAGCCATCTCATCCTCTGTCGTCCCCTTCTCCTCCTGCCCCAATCCCTCCCAGTATCAGGGTCTTTTCCAATGAGTCAACTCTTCGCATGAGGTGGCCAAAGTACTGGAGTTTCAGCGTCAACATCAGTCCCTCCAGTGAACACCCAGAACTGATCTCCTTTAGGATGGACTGGTTGGACTTCCTTGCAGTCCAAGAGACTCTCAAGAGTCTTCTCCAACACCACAGTTCAAAAGCATCAATTCTTTGACACTCAGCTTTCTTCATAGTCCAACTCTCACATCCATACATGACCACTGGAAAAACCATAGCCTTGACTAGACGGACCTTTGTTGGCAAAGTAATGTCTCTGCTTTTTAGTATTATTTAGAGAAATGCAAATCAAAACCACAATGAGATAGCACCTCACACTGGTCAGAATGGCCATCATCAAAAAATCTACAAACAGTAAATGCTGGAGAGGATGTGGAGAAAAGGTAACCTTCTTACACTGTTGGTAGGAATGTAAATTGATACAGCCACTATGGAGAATAGTATGGAACTTCCTTAAAAAGCTGAAAATAGAACTACCATATGACCTAGGAATCCCGCTACTGAGCATATACCCTGAGAAAACCATAATTCAAACAGACACGTGTACCCCAGTGTTCATTCCAGCACTATTTACAATAATCAGGACATGGAAACAACCTAACTGTCCATCGGCAGATGAATGGACAAAGAGGATGTGGTATATATATATATATATATATATATATATATATATAAAATGGAATATTTCCCAGCCATAAAAAAGGAATGAAATGGGGTCATTTGTAGTGATGTGGATGAACTTGGAGTCTGTCATACCAGGTGAAGTAAATCAGAAAGAGAAAAACAAATACTGTATATGAACGCGTATATATGAAATCTAGAAAAATGGTACTGATGAACCTATTTGCAGGACAGGGATAGAGACACAGACATAGAGAGCAGACTTGTGAACATGGGGGGCAGGGGAGGGTGGGATGAACTGAGAGAGTAGCGCTGACATATATACCCTGCCTTGTATAAGATAGACAGCTAGTGGGGAGCTGCTTTACAGCACAGCCAGCTCATCTCAGTGCTCTGTGATGACTAGAAGGGTCGAGGGTGGGTGGGAGAGAGGCTCAAGAGGGAGGGAATATGTGTATCGACATATGGCTGAGTCACTTTGTTGTACAGCAGAAACCAATACAACATTGTAAAGCAATTATAGTCTAATAAAAAATAAAGAGCAATTAAGTTCTTAATTACAGCTAAATAATAAATGTAGAGTTGCTCAGAAAAGGGATCGAGAGCATGTGCTGGAATACTTGGGGAATGGGGAGTGGATGCAGAGGGAAGGGTGGGGGTGGACATGGATGAGACACATAGGAAGGCAAGAAAGGGTTCTTTTCTACCAGTGCAAACGGAATTAGAACAGGGAAGGAAGGTTCTGGGCCAGCCCGGGAGTTTGGGGTCATGATGTAATGCTGCTCTTGATTTTCTTCTCTCACCAGAATGCATAAAGTGGGACTGAGAAGGAAAAGGCCACTTTTTCTTGCACCTTTACTTATTGTATTTCTTAATCTATCCATTGTACTAACTAGTTTTTGAAGGCAGAAAACAAAAGTTCCCAATACCTCAAAAATATTTTTAGGAGAGTTACTAGTAATCACTGAACATATTGTCTGACTTTAGATTCTAACAACCCCCACTCCCTAGTTGATTTCAGGGATTCTTTTTTCCCCCAAATCAGATCCCTATGTTTATCAGAATATCCACATGGAAAGAATTTATATATGTATACATTTAGAAAACATAAGTAAAAGTAGAATCTGCCATGTAAATATCAGTGCCTCTCCAGAGGAGAAACTACGTAAATGAGACCAGGCAGAGCCCATCTTTCCCCCTGGTATTTCCATGGTGTGAATAATCTCTCTTCCTCACCATGCATGAGCTCCTAGAAGGAAGAGACCATGTCATGTGCATCTCTACATCCTGGTATCTAGTATATAACTAGTGGTAAAGGTTACTCAAGTGGCCTCTACCATTCATTTAGTTGAATGAATAACTGTATACATACGAAAGTGCAAGGCTAGCTTTCATCTTGATGTTAATTAGGGTGGTGCTAGCTGCCATGACAGGCCCCTCAATTTCAGTTTTGCATAATAGAACTTTAGTTATCACTCGTGAAAGTCTAATGTTGATGGGTGGCTTTCCTCTACTTGGTGATTCAGGGACCTGGCCTCTCTCCATCTCATGGTTCTGCTTTCCCCTGGGGCTTCAAAGCCCACGGCGTATGGTAGACAGATAGGAAAGAGAGCGTGAAGAGGGTACAAAGGACACACACACCACGTCTGCTCACCTGACCCTAGCTGGGGACAAGGTGGGCAGGAATATGTGGTCCCTGGCTTCCTCAACACCACGGAGGAGAGGTCTAGGTTTTGGTGCGCAGCTGGCCATATCCGGCCCTCAGCACTTCCTAGCTGTGTGATCTTAGGGAAGTTCATGGCCTGTCCAGGTCTCCATTCCTTCCTTGTATCTATCTATCTATATTTAAATGTTTGTTCATTTATTTGTCTCTGTTAGGTCTTAGTTGTGGCATGTGAGCTCTTTGTTGTGGTGCGAGGGCTTCTCTAGTTGCTTCTCTCTAGTTGTGGCTTGCAGGCTCAGTAGTTGTGGTGCCCAGGTTTAGTTGCTCCCCAGCATGTGGGATCCCAGTTCCCTACCAGGGACTGAACCCACGTCTCTTGCATTGGAAGGTGAATTCTTAATCACTGGACCATCAGGGAAGTCACAGCACACTGGATCTTTAGTTGCAGCATGCAAACTCTTAGTTGTGGCATGCAGAATCTTGTTCCCTGACCAGGGATTAAACCCAGATCCCCTGTACTGGATGCTCAGAGTCTTAGCCATTGGACCACTAGAGAAGTCCCTAGGTAGAGACTTTGAAATTAAGAAACCCTACTGGGGCCATGAAACATACTAAGGCTAGGATAACACATGGTACCTGTTTGGTGGTATAAACTTCCAAAGATAAAAAGGAGAATTGTCTCTTGAAAATTTACTGCAGATCTGCTAAGAGTGGGTATATATTGTCAGCATGAAAGGATGATAGGCCTCTAGGTATCACCCCATCCTGCTGGTGGTAAATGGAACAGAATTATTACAAGGCTTGTCACTTAGACCAAAAGGAGCAAGAGGCAGGACTCTAGGGAAAGGAGAACAAAGCCATGTAGGACTCAGGGTGCTGTGGGAAGAGAAGAGAAGGGAAGAAAGGGAAGGATAAAGAGGAAGGGAGGGGGGCAGTGGCTGGGTACCTGGCTCTCCCTTCAGGACTGAGCTCCTCTCCTTCCCCAGCTGCTTTTGAACTGTGGTGTTGGAGAAGACTCTTGAGAGTCCCTTGAACTGCAAGGAGATCCAACCAGTCCATCCTAAAGGAAATCAACCCTGAATATTCATTGGAAGGACTGATGCTGAAGCTGAAGCTCCAATTCTTTGGCCATCTGATGTGAAGAGCTGACTCATTGGAAAAGACCCTGATGCTGGGAAAGATTGAGCCCAGAAGAAGGGGGCAACAGAAGATGAGATGGTTGGATGGCATCATCGATTCAATGGACATGAGTTTGAGCAAACTCCAGGAAACAGTGGAGGATAGGAAGCCTCATGCACTGCAGTCCATTGGGCTGCAAAGAGTAGGACATGACCGAGTGACTGAACAGCAATACAGCTGCAGGAGCATGTTGCCTGCTGAGGGCTTGTGACAGTCCTCCCTCTCCCAAAAACTGACCTTGGTTGAAGGGAGCTGCATCTCCCAAGATTACAAGCCTCCCTTGTCACTATTGTGGCCCACTGTGGACATCTCTGGGGCCATCCCAGCTCTGCAGTTCCCAGTGGGGTTGCTGAAGCCTTGGTGGAAACTGAGTTCAACTTCTCTCCAGTTGTGCCTCCCACATGCTTTCAGGGCTGTGGTTCCCAATGTGCTTCCCAGGAAAGTTCCTGCACAGGACTCTGCAGCTCAGAGTCTGTGTCCTAAGGGCCTGGACCTGTGAGAGTAGAAGGAAAAAGAAGAGAAGAGAAAGGGAAGGAGGGATGGCTAAAGGAAGGGAAGAGGACCCCTAGGAGAGGGCATCTGTCCTTATGGGTTGTCACGTGCTGTAGTCCCCAGAAAGAAAGTGAAAATGTTAGTCACTCAGGCATGTCCCACCCTTTGCAACTCTATGGATTGTAGCCCACCAGACTTCTCTGTCCGTGGGATTTTCCAGGCAAGAATACTGGGGAGGGTTGCCATGCCCTTCTCCAGGGGATCTTCCCTGATCTAGGAATCGAACCCAGGTTCTCCAGCATTGTAGGCAGATTCTTTACTGTGTGAGCCACCAGGGAACTTCCCGGAGATATCACAATAAAAGGAATCCTATTTACCTCCAGGAAAACTCGTTAGACAATACGATTCCGGCTTGAAGTAAGGGGCTCTTTGTGCATCTCTCATGCTTGCCCAGCTAACAGGCAGTTTGTTTAATAATGGATTGTTGTGCTTACCTTCTGCTATCAACAGTATGGCCGGTAGTGTTACATGGTCCTTCTGTATAAAGAATCAGCTTTTACAAAACCTGTTTTCTCCCTCCTTCCTACTCCCCACAAAAAGTAGACTAACTCATCCATTTCTGCTTTGAACTATAATGCAAATGTGCCTTCCAAATTCACGTGGGGGGAAACAAGCGGAAAGGTCTATTGCCAGTGTCTGTCTTGGGTCTTTTCACTGAGAGGGCTTATGCTGCCTCTCTCTCTCCTGCCAGGAGTGAATGTAAGTGGGTTTCGTGACCTTTTGTGCCAAGCACCCAGTGGGCCTGCAAAAAGTGCATTTTAAAGTGAATTGCACTGAGTCCTGTAATCAGTGGGATCTCACTGGCTGGGGTGAAAGGATCTCATGGGAAACCTGACCTTCCAAGGTCGTTCACCTTCACACATTCTCATCTTTATCTAGTTGATGCCTTTGGGAGACTGCTTTCACAACAAGAGCTCCCAATTTGCGGATACTGGCAAGATTCTAAATTGCCCTGTATTTCGGGTGGTTCTGTTTCCTTGTGGGTGGGTTTGCCACGATGAGTTTCAATCTCCCTGATAGAAGTGTTTCTGGGGCTCCCGTGGTGATTAATTCAGGGGAAGCCTTTATCAGTGCGATCTAAATGTGTATTTGTTTTACCCTCAGCCAACAAGACAATTACAAATGTTGTCTTGCCTGCCACTACAGCTTGAAATGCAGTTGTCACAGCGAAAGCCACAAAGCATATGAGTTCCAGGCTCTGTGCTGACGCTTGACTAGCTGAATACATGCAGGAGCCAGAAAGTGGAAAATATTTCACAGGAGATGATGAATGCTCCTCTGCTTCCGCAGAATTGGCAATGGGCTTTGCCTGGACTTTAATTTGACCCAGAGTTGTTCCTAAAAGTGTGCAGGGTGACATCACAGCCTAACCTCCCTACA
Source organism: Capra hircus (assembly GCF_001704415.2). Classification (NCBI taxonomy): domain Eukaryota; kingdom Metazoa; phylum Chordata; class Mammalia; order Artiodactyla; family Bovidae; genus Capra; species Capra hircus. The sequence goes on from NW_017212131.1 coordinate 15,909, forward strand.
TTACTATGTGCCTGTGCGTATGTACTCCAAGAATATTAATTGAGGGGAAGTGTCCTGCCTTCATTTGTAATTTTAAAATTTATTTGGTTTTGGTTGCACTGGGTCTTCGTTGCTGCTCACGGGCTAGTTTATAATGAGCAGAGGCTACTCTCGAGTTGGGCGCACTGGGCAATCATTGCGGCGGCTTCTCTTGTTGTGGAGCATCTAGGGGTATGTGGGCTCGCGGTTGTGGCTCTAGAAAAGAGAGATGGGAGAGGGGGGAGCCGACATAAAAAAACACTCCCTCAGGAGGCCCATCTCAAATACATTAATACTGCGAGACTCGCACCACGGGAAGGCACCGAGGGCGTAAGGCATTTTTTCTTGTCCATTCTATGGACAAGATACACAGTATCATTAGAACCAGGTCGTCAATACATCCTCTGTGCTGTCAACGATGGCAACAAGGACGGTACAGAATCAAGGCATAACGACAGAAGAAACTAGTCTGTTTGCACAAGTAGGAGAGACGTTATATTGTCTACCCCCTCATGAAATCCCCTGAACATGTCAACCCACACCAGCATCCTCTTGTTATCCCCAGGGACAGAGCGCTATGTCTGACAATCATCAAGGGCGACAAATCCACGACACAACTTACCACTAGACACTCACGACGCAGGCATGTCACGCCTCTCAGCTAGATCAGTGTTTGTGGGGTAACTCCATCCCTGGAGCTCCCTGGTGACCCCACGGACAGCAAGCCCCATAGGCCCAGGTCAGTAACATCAAAATACTCCACCTGCCAATCCGGATCCAGGTCCGTCCCAACATCTGTGGTGCAGGGCCCATCAGAGCTGAGCATGGGAAACCCTGGGAGGGTGGGAAATGGCACAGGAAGGTGGCACGGGACAACGGGGGGGACTGCTTCCCTGGGGTCGGTCCATTGCGATTAAGAATTCACCGGGTGGCCCAACCCGTGGCGCGCGAGGGGCACATGGTGACTCTCGTCTGGGGAAGATCCCCACACGCCTCAGGGGCAACGTAAGCCTGA
>NW_017212132.1:0-16941 GCF_001704415.2 Capra hircus
ATATTCTTTCAGACCACGCAGGGAAAAGGATCCCTCCTCTCGAGTAGCAGGCGGACGTGGCCAACTCTGATCATGCGGGACGCTAGGGTTCCTCTTGAGTGGAGAAGAGTATGCGGGGAACTTCTTGAGTTGCAGCAATCCGTATGTGAAGGACCCTTTGGAAGTCCAGAGTAAGTGTGATTACCCCCTATTCTGCCTCAGCGGAAATAGGCCTATCTCGCCCTGGAGGAGAACCTCCTGAGATTTTCTCGAAGTTTCGCAGTGCCTTTCGACTTATGACGAGGGCTCTGGACCCGCTCTGGTGGCCTCAGGAAAGGTCAGTCCCCATGCGAGTTGCTCGGGGGCTCTCGGATTCCCCTCCCGTCGATGCTGGGGCCTTAAGACCTTGTGTGGACTCAGTCCCAGAACTGAGGATTCCTCTCCAGTGCCGACATGGATCTTGGGGTACTTCTGTGTCTCCCAGGGGAGTCAGTCCTCATCTGCAGAGGGGGCATGCACTGCGCTTTCCTCCCGAGCTGTAGCAGCAGTGTCACGCTTCCCTTCGCTTGGATCAAGGATCTGTGTCTTTCCCTCGAGGCTTTCCCACGAGGCTTTCCCACGAGGCTTTCACACAGGGCTGTCCCACGTGCCTCCGTGGTGTTAGTCGATCCTCGGCTTGAAAGTGTGGCAGTGCAGGAAACAGGTTTCCCTGAATGGACTGGACATCTGGGGGACTCTGGGAATGGTGGCACGACCCTGGAGTTCCTCTCGCCTTTCCTGTGGAAGCGCCTCCTCTTGAGATGCGACGGGAACGCCGGGATATTCTTTCCCGACCACGCAGGGAAAGGATCCCTCCTCTCAGGCTAGGAGGTGAAACGGGGCTCCTCTGGATGTGGGCGGTATTAATCGTGCTTCCTCTCGAGTGGAGACGAGGTATGTTGGGGATCTTCTTGAGTTGCAGCAAGGTTGTGAAGGACCTTTGAATTTCCAGATGTTAGGTGTGATTAGCCTTGAGACGCCTCAGCGGAAATGGGCCTCATCTCGCCCGGCAGGGGAGAACCTCCTGGATTTTCCTCGAGTTGGCGGTCAGGTGCTCTCGACTTATGACGGGGACCTCAGGGACCCGCTCTGGTGGCATCAGGATAGGCCAGTACCCCATGCGAGTTGCTCGGGGCCACTCGGGATTCCTCTCCCGTCGATGCCTGGGCCCTGAGACCTTGTGTGGAGTCGGTGCCCGTAACCTGAGGATTCTACTCCAGTGCAGATCATGGATATTGTGGTACTTCTGGAGTCTCTCCCAGGGGAGTCAGTCCTCGTCTCGAGTGGGGCATGCACTATGCGCTTTCCTCCCGAGCTGAAGAAACAGTGTTGCGCTTCCCTTCGCGTGGATCAAGGGATCAGGGCTTTCCCTCGAGGCTTTCCCACGAGGCTTTCCCACAGGGCTGTCCCACGTCCCACCGTGGTGTGAGTCGATCCTCGCTTGAAAGTCGAGGCTGTGCAGGGAAAACAGGTTTCCCTGGAATGGACTGAGACATCTGGTTGTCTCTGGGAATGATGGCACGACCCTGGAGTTCCTCTCGCCTTTCCTGTGGAGAGCGCCTCCTCTTGAGATGTTATCGGGAACGCCGGGAATTCTTTCCCGACCACGAAGGAAAGGATCCCTCCTCTCGAGCTAGGAGGCGGAAACGGGGCTCCTCTGGATGTGGCCGGGACTCTCGTGCTTCTCTCAAATGGAGACGGGTATGTCGGGGAAATTGTTAAGTTGCAGCAAGGGTGTGAAGGACCCTTTGGAAGTTACAGAGGTTAGGTGTGATTAGCCTTGAGACGCCTCAGCGGAAATGGGCCTCATTTCGCCCTGGAGGGGAGAACCTCCTCGATTTTCTCGAGTTGCAGCAGGTGCTCTCGACTTACGACGGGGACCTCAGGGACCCGCTCTGGTGGCCTCAGTAAAGGCCAGTCCCCATGTGAGTTGCTCGGGTTCCTCTCGGGGATTTCTCTCCCGTCTATGCCAGGGCCTAAGATCTTGTGTCGAGTCGGTGCAGGAACCTGAGCATTCCTCTCCAGTGCTGACATGGATCTTCGGGTACTTCTGGAGTCTCCCCAGTGGAGTCAGTGCTCGTCTCGAGCGGGGCATGCACGTGCGCTTTCTTCTCCGAGCTGTAGCAGCAGTGTCACGCTTCCCTTCGCGTGGATCAAGGGATCAGGCGCTTTCCCTCGAGGTTTCCCAGGAGTCTTTCCCACGAGGCTTTCCCACAGGCTGTCCCACGTTCCACCGTGGTGTGAGTCGATCTTCGGCATGAAAGTCGAGGCAGTGCAGGGAAAACAGGTTTCCCTGAAATGGACTGAAACATCTGGGGGACTCTGGGAATGATGTCACGACCCTGGAGTTCCTCTCGCCTTTTCTGTGGAGAGCGCCTCCTCTTGAGATGCGACGGAAACGCCGAGAATTCTTTCCCGAACACGCAGGGAAAGGATCCCTCCTCTCGAGCTAGGAGGCGTAAACGGGGCTCCTCTGGATGTGGGCGGGACTCTCGTGCTTCCTCTCGAGTGGAGACGGGTATGTTGGGGATCTTCTTGAGTGGCAGCAAGGGTGTGAAGGACCCTTTGGAAGTTCCAGAGGTTAGGTGTGATTAGCCTCGAGACGCCTCAGCGGAAATGGGCCTCATCTCGTCTGGAGGGGAGAACCTCCTGGTTGTTCTCGAGTTGCGGCAGGTGCTCTCGACTTACGACGGGGACCTCAGGGACCCGCTCTGGTGGCTTCAGGAAAGGCCAATCCTCATGCGAGTTGCTCAAGGGGCCTCTCAGGATTCCGTCTCCCGTCGATGCCAGGGCCTAAGATCTTGTGTGGATTCGGTGCCGGAACCTGAGGATTCCTCTCCAGTGCTGACATGGATCTTGGGGTACTTCTGGAGTCTCCCCAGGGGAGTCTGTCCTCGTCTCGAGTGGGGGCATGCACGTGCGCTTTCCTCCCGAGCTGTAGCAGCAGTGTCCCACTTCACTTGACGTGGATCAAGGTATCTGTGGAATTCCCTCGAGGCCTTTGCCACGAGGCTTTCCCACGAGGCCTTTCCCATGAGGCTTTCCCACAGGGCTGTCCCACGTGCAACCGTGGTGTGAGTCGATCCTCGGCTTGAAAGTCGAGGCAGTGCAGGGAAATCATGTTCCCTGGAAAGGACGGAGACATCTTGGGGACTCTGGGAATGGTGGCACGACACTGGAGTTCCTCTTGCCGTTCCTGTGGAGAGCGCCTCCTCTTGAGATGGACGGAATGCCGGGAATTCTTTCCCGACCACGCAGGAAAAGGATCCCTCCTCTCGAGCTAGCAGGCGGAATCGGGGCTCCTCTGGATGTGGGCCGGACGTCTCGTGCTTCCTCTCGAGTGGAGACGGGTATGTCGGGGTACTTCTTGAGTTGCAGCAAGGGTGTGAAGGACCCTTTGGAAGTTCCAGAGGTTAGGTGTGATTAGCCTCTAGAAGCCTCAGCGGAAATGGGCCTCATCTCGCCTGGAGGGGAGAACCTCCTGGATTTTCTCGAGTTGCGGCAGGTGCTCTCGACTTACGACGGGGACCTCAGGGACCCGCTCTGGTGGCCTCAGGAAAGGACAGTCCCCATGCGAGTTGCATGGGGCCTCTCGGGATTCCTCTCCCGTCGATGCCGGGCCTAAGACCATGTGTGTAGTCGGTGCCGGAAGCTGAGGATTCCTCTCCAGTGCTGACATGGATTTTGTGGTACTTCTGGAGTTTCCCGTGGGGAGTCCGTCCTCGTCTCGAGTGGGGGCGTTCACGTGCGCTTTCCTCCCGAGCTGTAGCAGCAGTGTCACGCTTCATTTCGCGTGGATCAAGGGATCTGTGGCTTTCCCTCGAGGCTTTCCCACGAGGCTTTCCCACGAATCTTTCCCACAGGGCTCTCCCAAGTGCCACCGTGGTGTGAGTCGATCCTCGGATTGAAAGTCGAGGCAGTGCAGGGAAAACAGGTTTCCCTGGAATGGACTGAGATTCTGGGGGACTCTGGGAATGGTGGCACGACCCTGGAGTTCCTCTCGCCTTTCCTGTGGAGAGCGCCTCCTCTTGAGATGCTATGGGAACGCCTGGAATTCTTTCCAGACCACGCAGGGAAAGGATCCCTCCTCTCCAGCTAGGAGGCGGACACGGGGCTCCTCTGGATGTGGGCGGGACTCTCGTGCTTCCTCTTTAATGGAGACGGGTATGTCAGGGAACTTCTTGAGTTGCAGCAATGGTGTGAAGGACCCTTTGGAAGTTCCAGAGGTTAGCTGTGATTAGCCTCAGGACGCCTCAGCGGAAATGGGCGTCATCTCGCCTGGATGGGAGAACCTCCTGGATTTTCTCGACTTGCGGTAGGTGCTCTCAACTTACGACGGGAACCTCAGGGATCCGCTCTGGTGGCCTCAGGAAAGGCCAGTCCCAATGCGAGTTACTCGGGGCTTCTTGGTATTCCTCTCCCGTCAATGCCGGGGCCTAAGACCTTGTTTGGAGTCTGTGCCAAACCTGAGGATTCCTCTCCATTGCTGACATGGATCTTGGGGTACTTCTGGAGTCTACCCAGGGGAGTCAGTCCTCCTCTAAGTAGGGTCATGCACGTGCGCTTTCCTCCCGAGCTGTAGCAGCAGTGTCACCCTTCCCTTCGCGTGGATCAAGGGATCTGTGACTTTCCCTCGAGGCCTCCTCACGAGGCTTTCCCTTAAGGCTTTCCCATGAGGCTTTCCCACAGGGCTGTCCCACGTGCCACCGTGGTGTGAATCGATCCTCGGCTTGAAAGACGAGGCAGTTCAGGGAAAACAGGTTTCCCTGGAATGGACTGAGACACCTGGGGGACTGTGGGAATGGTGGCACGACCCTGGAGTTCCTCTCGCCTTTCCTGTGGAGAGCGCCTCCTCTTGAGATGCGCCGGAACGCCGGGAATACTTGACCGAACACGCAGAGAAAAGATCCCTCCTCTCGAGCTAGGAGGCGGAACCGCTGCTCCTCTGGATGTGGGCGGGACTCTCGTGCTTCCTCTCGAGTGGAGACGGGTATGTCGGGGAAATTTTTGAGTTGCAGCAAGGGTGTGAAGGACCCTTTGGAAGTTCCAGAGATGAGGTGTGTTTTGCCTCGAGACGCCTCAGGGGAAATGGGCCTCATCTCGCCTGGATGGGAGAACCTCCTGGATTTTCTCGAGTTGCGGCACGTGCTCTCGACCTACGAAGGGGACCTCAGGGACACGCTCTGGTGGCCTCAGGAAAGGCCAGTCCCCATGCGTGTTGCTCTGTGGCCTCTCGGGATTCCTCTCCCGTCGATGCCGGGGCTTAAGATCTTGTGTGGAGTCGGGGCCGGAACCTGAGGATTCCTCTTCAGTGCTGACATGGATTTTGGGGTATTTCTGGAGTCTCCCCAGGGGAGTCAGTCCTCGTCTCGAGTGGGGGCATTCACAGGCGATTTCCTCCCGAGCTGTAGCTAGCAGTGTCACGCTTCCCTTCGCATGGATCAAGGGATCTGTGGCTTTTACTCGAGGCTTTCCCACGAGGTTTTCCCACGAGGCTTTACCACAGGTCTGTCCCACGTGTCACCGTGGTGTGGGAAGATCCTCGGCTTGAAAGTCGAGGCAGTGCAGGGAAAACAGGTTTCCCTGGAATGGACTGAGACATCTGGGGGACTCTGGGAATGGTGGCACGACCCTGGAGTTCCTCTCGCCTTTCCTGTGGAGAGCGCCTCCTCTTGAGATGCGACGGGAATGCCGGGAATTCCTTCCCGACCACTCAGGGGAAGGATCCCTCCTCTCGAGCTATGAGGCGGAAACGGGGCTCCTCTTGATGTGGACGGCACTCTCGTGCTTCCCCTCGAGTGTAGACGGGTATGTCGTGGAATTTCTTGAGTTGCAGCAAGGTTGTGAAGGACCCTTTGGAAGTTCCAGAGATTAGGTGTGATTAGCCTCCAAACGACTCAGCGGAAATAGGCCTCATCTTGCCTGGAGGGTACAACCTCCTGGATTTTCTCGAGTGGCAGCAGGTGCTATCAACTTACGACGGGGAACTCAGGGACCCGCTCTGGTGGCCTCAGGAAAGGCCAGTCAACATGCTAGTTGCTCGGGGGCCTTTCGGGTTTCCTCTCCCATCGATGCCGGGGCCTAAGATCTTCTGTGGTGTCGGTGCGGGAATCTGAGGTTTCCTCTCCAGTGCTGACATGGATCCAGCCCCGGTGGATCCAGGGAATTCGAAGGGTGGACGGCGTTGGCGTGGAAAGACTTGTTTGTTTATTAATGTAAGATTAGATTAAGAAACTATAGTGTAGTAAGAAGGTTAAGTGGAGGAAGAGGGCTGAATAGCTTGGTTTACGCGGAAGGCCAATAAAATTCCAGACAAGGAATTTGCACCATCTACGTTGGGCCACCGGCGCCCGCTTGAATATCTAAGGGTGCCTCGCCTTAAGCTCCCTTTCGTGCGGGTCTTAACAGCCGGGGCAAGTAAGTAGACCTGGCGAGCCTCCGCGCCCCAGATGGAGATTCAGCCTGAAGTTAAAGTAAAGAGCAGAGAGAGGAAAGGGGAGAGAAGAGGAGAGAGAGAGACATGGGGGGAGCCAGAGTCCCAAGAAACCAGGCCGAGAGACTAGTTCGAGAAACTGGTCCGAGAAACTGGTCCCCGGCCCCTGGCCCCCATCCTTTATTGTTCAGAAGGCCTTTTATACTTTTGATAAAACATGGAGATCAATGGGTAACACAGAATTATGTAGTGTTCGCAGCCCAGACTCTTTCTATACATCATTTTGTATACAAAAGGTCTCAGGTGATTTACATTATCTTCTGGCCAAGAAGCTTGTTAACACTTTTTATCTCTCTTCCTTAATGAATGTTGATTTTGTTTCCCCTGAAGTGTTTTTCTTTAATTTGCATCTCCTTAAAGCATTAAAGTTACATCTCTATAGAACAAAGGTGCAGTGGGTTATAACAAAGAAGGTACTTAACTCGAAGATCTAATGTTGCTAATACCAGGTCTACTACTTGTTTTTCTATATACCAACTATATCTAAAAATAAAGGATATGAAAATTTGGCAGCAAGCATTGACCCAAAAAATGAAACCTTTAATCAGTCCTATTCTAAAGATTTTGACTCCTCGGAAGCTCCTACATTCCTAGGATGTTTTAAGCTTCCTGTGCCTCCTGCGGTCAGGAGGCCTCAAACAATCACATGCGCAGCTGTACGAGTCCTGCAGGCAGGCTAGAAAGCCATCAGAGGGTTTTTGGATTGAAACACTCTTTCAAATGCAGAAGACTAAAGCCCTGAATTGACTTTTTCCAGAAAATGTCAGAAGAGTGGAAAAGCAGAGCACAAAAGCCGGCAGATTTTTGTTGGGGTACATGCTTAGGAATTTGCAGAGGGGTCCCTGAAGTCTGAGCACGCCTTGCGTATGTCAGCTTCCTTCCTCATGACCTTGTCACGGGCGGGATTCCTCACACTGGCTCCCGGCATTGGGGTACTTCTGGAGTCTCCCCAGGGGAGTCAATCATCGTCTCGAATGGGGGCATGCAGGTGGGCTCTACTCCTGAGGTCCAGCTGCAGTGTCCAGCTTCCCTTCACGTGGAGTAAGGGATCTGTGGCTTTCCCTCGAGGCTTTCCCACGAGGGTTTCCGAAGGGTTGTCCCACGTGCCACCGTTGTGTGAGTCGTTTCTAGGCTTGAAAGTCAAGGCAGTGCATGGAAAACAGCTTTCCCCGGAATGGACTGAGACATCTGGGGGACTCTGAATGGTGGCACGACCCTGGAGTTCCTCTCGCCTTTCCTGTGGAGAGCGGCTCCTCTTGAGATGCTATGGGAATGCCGGGAATTCTTTCCAGACCACGCAGGGAAAAGATCCCTCCTCTCCAGCTATGAGGCGGAAACGGGGCTCCTCTGGATGTGGGCGGGACTCTCGTGCTTCCTCTCCAGTGGAGACGGGTATATCGGGGAACTTCTTGAGTTGCAGAAAGGGTGTGAAGGACCCTTTGGAAGTTACAGAGGTTAGGTGTGATTAGCCTCGAGAAGCCTCAGCGGAAATGGGCCTCATCTCGCGTGGAGGGGAGAACCTCCTGGATTTTCTCGAGTTGCGGCAGGTGCTCTCGACTTAAGACGGGGACCTCAGGGACCCGCTCTGGTGGCCTCAGGAAAGGCCAGTCCCCATGCAAGTTGCTTGTGGTCCTCTCGGGATTCCTCTCCCGTCGATGCCGGGCCCTAAAACCTTGTGTGGAGTCGGTGCCGGAACCTGAGGATTCCTCTCCAGTGCTGATATGGATCCTGCGGTACTTCTGGAGTCTCCCCAGGGGAGTCAGTCCTCGTCTCGAGTGGGGGCATTCACGTGCGCTTTCCTCCCGAGCTGTAGCAGCAGTGTCACGCTTCCCTTCGCGTGGATCAAGGGATCTGTGGCTTTCCCTCGAGGCATTCCCACGAGGCTTTCCCACGAGGCTTTCCCACAGGGCTGTCCCACGTGCCACCGTGGTGTGAGTCGATCCTCGTCTTGAAAGTGGAGGCAGTGCAGGGAAAACAGGTTTCCCTGGAGTGGACTGAGACATCTGGGAGACTCTGGGAATGGTGGCACGACCCTGGAGTTCCTCTCGCCTTTCCTGTGGAGAGCGCCCCCTCTTGAGCTGCTATGGCAAGTCCGAGAATTCTTTCCCGACCACGCAGGGAAAGGATCCCTCCTCTCGAGCTATGAGGCGGAAACGGGGCTCCTCTGGATGTGGACGGGGCTCTCGTGCTTCCTCTCGAGTGCAGACGGGTATGTCGGGAAACTTCTTGAGTTGCAGCAAGGATGTGAAGGACCCTTTGGAAGTTCCAGAAGTTAGGTGTGATTAGCCTCGAGACGCCTCAGCGGAAATGGGCCTCATCAGGCCTGGACGGGAGAACCTCCGGGATTTTCTCGAGTTGCGGCAGGTGCTCTCGACTTACGACGGGGACCCCTGGGACCCGCTCTGGTGGCCTCAGGAAAGGCCAGTCCCGATGCGAGTTGCTCGGGGGCCTCTCGGGATTCCTCTCCCGTCGATGCTGGGGCCTAAGACCTTGTGTGGACTCAGTGACGCAACCTGAGGATTCCTCTCCATTGCTGACATGGATCTTGGGGTACTTCTGGAGTCTCCCCAGGGAGTCAGTACGCGTCTCGAGTGGGGGCATGCACGTGCGCTTTCCTCCCGAGCTGTAGCAGCAGTGTCTCCCTTCCCCTCGCGAGGATCAAGGGATCAGGGGCTTTCCCTCGAGGCTTTCCCACGAGGCTTTCCCACGAAGCTTTCCCACAAGGCTCTCCCACGTGCCACCGTGGTGTGAGTCCATCCTCGGCTTGAAAGTCGAGGCAGTGCAGGAAAACAGTTTTCCCTGGAATGGACGGAGACATCTGGTTGTCTCTGGGAATGGTGGCACGACCGTGGAGTTCCTCTCGCCTTTCCTGTGGAGAGCGCCTCCTCTTGAGATGCGACGGGAACGCCGGGAATTCTTTCCCGAACACGCAGGGAAAGGATCCCTCCTCTCAAGCTAGGAGGCGGAAACGGGGCTCCTCTGGATGTGGGCGGGACTCTCGTGCTTCCTCTCGAGTGGAGACGGGTATGTCGGGGAACTTCTTGAGTTGCAGCAAGGGTGTGAAGGACCTTTGGAAGTTCCAGAGGTTAGGTGTGAGAAGCCTCGAGACGCCTCAGCGGAAATGGGCCTCATCTCGCCTGGAGGGGAGAACCTCCTGGATTTTCTCGAGTTGCGGCAGGTGCTCTCGACTTACGACGGGGACCTCAGGGACCCGCTCTGGTGGCCTCAGGAAAGGCCAGTCCCCATGCGAGTTGCTCGGGGGCCTCTCGGGATTCCTCTCCTGTCGATGCTGGGGCCTAAGACCTTGTGGGGAGTCAGTGCCGGAACCTGAGCATTCCTCTCCAGTGCTGTCATGGATCTTGGGGTACTTCTGGAGTCTCCCCAGGGGAGTCAGTCCTCCTCTCGAGTGGGGGCATGCACGTGCGCTTTCCTCCTGAGCTGAAGCAGCAGTGCCACGCTTCCCTATGCTTGGATCAAGGGATCTGTGGCTTTCCCTCGAGGCTTTCACACGAGACTTTCCAACGAGGCTTTCCCACAGGGCTGTCCCTCGTGCCACCGTGGTGTGAGTTGATCCTCGGCTTGAAAGTCAAAACAGTGCAGGAAAACAGGTTTCCCTGGAATGAACTGAGACATCTGGGGGACTATGGGAATGGTAGCACGACCCTGGAGTTCCTCTCGCCTTTTCTGTGGAGAGTGCCTTCTCTTGAGAAGCGACGGGAACGCCGGGAATTCTTTCCCGAGCACGCAGGGAAAGGATCCCTCTTCTCGAGCTAGGAGGTGGAAACGGGGCTCCTCTGGATATGGTCGGGACTCTCGTGCTTCCTCTCGAGTGGAGACGGGTATGTCGGGGAACTTCTTGAGATGCAGCAAGGGTGTGGAGGACCCTTCGGAAGTTCCAGAGTACAGGTGTGATTAGCCTCAGGACGCCTCAGCGGAAATGGGCCTGATCTCGCCTGGAGGGTAGAACCTCCTGGATTTTCTCGAGTTGCGGCAGGTGCTCTCGACTTACGACGGGGACCTCAGGGACCCGCTCTGGTGGCCTCAGGAAAGGCCATTCCCCATGCGCGTTGCTCGGGGGCGTCTCGGCATTCCTCTCCCGTCGATGCCGGGGCCTGAGATCTTATGTGGAGTCGGTGCCGGAACCTGAGGATTCCTCTCCAGTGCTTACATGGATCTTGGGGTACTTCTGGAGTCTCCCCAGGGGAGTCAGTCCTCGGCTCGAGTGGGGGCATGCACCTGCGCTTTCCTCCCGAGCTGTAGCAGCAGTGTCACGCTTCCCTTCGAGTGGATCAAAGGATCTGTGGCTTTCCCTTGAGGCTTTCCCATGAGGCTTTCCCACAAGGCTGTCCCACGTGCCACCGTGCCGTGAATCGACCCTCGGCTTGAAAGTCGAGGCAGTGCAGGGAAAACAGGTATCCCTGGAATGGACTGAGACATCTGAGGGACTCTGGGAATGGTGGCACGACCCTGGAGTTCCTCTCGCCTTTTCTGTGGAAAGTGCCTTCTCTTGAGAAGCGACGGGAACGCCCTGAATTACTTTCCCGACCACGCAGGGAAAGGATCCCTCCTCTCGAGCTAGGAGGCGGAAACGGGGCTCCTCTGGATGTGGGCGGGGCTCTCGTGCTTCCTCTCGAGTGGAGACGGGTATGTCGGGGAACTTGTTGAGTTACACCAAGGGTGTGAAGGACCCTTTGGAAGTTCCAGAGGTTAGGTGTGATTAGCCTCGAGGCGCCTCAGCGGAAATGGGCCTCATCTCGCCTGGAGGGGCGAACCTCCTGGATTTTCCTGAGTTGCGGCATGTGCTCTCGACTTACGACGGGGACCTCAGGGACCCGCTCTGGTGGCCTCAGGAAAGGCCAGTCCCCATGCGAGTAATTCGGGGGCCTCTAGGGCCTCCTCTCCCGTCGATGCCGGGGCCTAAGACCTTGTGTAGAGTCGGTGCCGGAACCTGAGCATTCCTCTCCAGTGCTGACATGGATGTGGGGTACTTTTGGAGTCTCCCTAGGGGAGTCAGTCCTCGTCTCGTTTGGGGCATGCACGTGCGCTTTCCTCCCGAGATGGGGCAGCAGTGTCATGTTTCCCGTCGAGTGGATCAAGGAATCAGTGGCTTTTCCTCGAGTCTTTTCCACAAGGCTTTCCCACGAGGCTTTCCCACAGGGCTGTCCCACGTGCCACCGTGGTGTGAGTCGATACTCGGCTTGAAAGTCGAGGCAGTACAGGGAAAAGAGGTTTCCCTGAAATGAACTGAGGCATCTGGGGGACTCTGGGAATGGTGGCACGACCCTGGAGTTCCTCTCACCTTTCCTGTGGAGAGCGCCTCCTCTTTAGATGCGATGGAAATGCCGGGAATTCTTTCCAGAACACGCAGGGAAAGGATACCTCCTCTCGAGGTAGGAGGCGGAAACGGGGCTCTTCTGGATGTGGGCGGGACTCTCGTGCTTCCTCTCAAGTGGAGACGGGTATGTTGGGGAACTTCTTGAGTTGCAGCAATTGTGTGAATGACCATTTGGAATTTCCAGATATTAGAAGTGATTAGACTCGAGACGCCTAAGCGGAAATGGGCCTCATCTCGCCTGGAGGGGAGAACCTAATGAATTTTCTCGAGTTGAGGCAGGTGCTCTCGACTTACGACGGGGACCTCAGGGACCCGCTCTGGTGGCCTCAGGAAAGGCCAGTCCCCATGCGAGTTGCTCGGGGGCCTCTCGGGATTCCTCTCCCGTCGATGCCGGGGCCTAAGACCTTGTGTGGAAGTCGGTGCCGGAACCTGAGGATTGCTCTCCAGTGCTGACATGGATCTTGGGGTACTTCTGGAGTCTCCCCAGGGGAGTCAGTCCTCGTCTCAAGTGGGGGCATGCACGTGCGCTTTCCTCCTGAGCTGAAGCAGCAGTGTCACGCTTCCCTATGCTTGGATCAAGGGATCTGTGGCTTTCCCTCGAGGCTTTCCCACGAGGCTTTCCCACAGGGCTGTCCCTCGTGCCACCGTGGTGTGATTTGATCCTCGCCTTGAAAGTCAAAACAGTGCAGGAAAACAGGTTTCCCTGGAATGAACTGAGACATCTGGGGGACTCTGCGAATGGTGGCACGACCCTGGAGTTCCTCTCGCCTTTCCTGTGGAGAGTGCCTTCTCTTGAGAAGCGACGGGAACGCCGGGAATTCTTTCCCGAGCACGCAGGGAAAGGATCTCTCTTCTCGAGCTAGGAGGTGGAAACTGGGCTCCTCTGGATACGGTCGGGACTCTCGTGCTTCCTCTCGAGTGGAGACGGGTATGTCGGGGAACTTCTTGAGATGCAGCAACGGTGTGGAGGACCCTTCGGAACTTCCAGTGTACAGGTGTGATAAGCCTCAGGACGCCTCAGCGGAAATGGGCCTGATCTCGCCTGGAGGGTAGAACCTCCTGGAGTTGATCGAGTTGTGGCAGGTGCTCTCGACTTATGACCGGGACCTCAGGGACCCGCTCTGGTGGCTTCAGGAAAGGCCATTTCCTTGCGAGTTACACGGGGGCCTGTCAGGATTCCTCTCCCGTCGATGCCGGGGCCTAAGACGTTGTGTGGAGTCAGTGCCGGAACCTGAGGATTCCTCTTCAGTGCTGACATGGACCTTGGGGTAATTCTGGAGTCTCCCCAGGGGAGTCAGTCCTCGTCTCGAGTGGGGGCATGCACGTGCGCTTTCCTCCCGAACTGTAGCAGCAATGTCATACTTCCCTTCGCGTGGATCAAGGGATCAGGGGCTTTCCGACGAGGCTTTCACACAGGGCTTTGCCACGTGCCACCGTGGTTTGAGTCGATCCTCGGCTTGAAAGTCGAGGCAGTGCAGGGAAAACAGGTTTCCCTGGAATGGACTGAGACATCTGGTTGTCTCTGGGAATGGTGGCACGACCCTGGAGTTCCTCTCGCCTTTCCTGTGGAGAGCGCCTCCTCTTGAGATGCGACGGGAACGCCGGGAATTCTTTCCCGAACACGCAGGGAAAGGATCCCTCATCTCAGGCTAGGAGGCGGAAACGGGGCTCCTCTGGATGTGGCCGGGACTCTCGTGCTTCCTCTCAAGTGGAGACGGGTATGTCAGGGAACTTCTTGAGTTGCAGCAAGGGATGTGAAGAACCCTTTGGAAGTTCCAGAGGTTAGGTGTGATTAGCCTCGAGGACGCCTCTGCGGAAATGGGCCTCATCTCGCCTGGAGGGGTAGAACCTCCTGGATTTTGTCGAGTTGCGGCAGGTGCTCTCGACTTTCGACGGGGACTTCAGGGACCCGCTCTGGTGGCCTCAGGAAAGGCCAGTCCCCAGTGCAAGTTGCTCGGGGGCCTCTCGGGATTCCTCTCCCGTCGATGCTGGGGCCTAAGACCTTGTGTGGAGTCAGGTGCCGGAACCTGAGAATTCCTCTCCAGTGCTGACATGGATCTTGGGGTACTTTCTGGAGTCTCCCCAGGGGAGTCAGTCCTCGTCTCGAGTGGGGGCATGCACGTGCGCTTTCCTCCCGAGCTGTAGCAGCAGTGTCATGCTTCCCTTCGCGTGGATCAAGGGATCTGTGGCTTTCCCTCGACGGCTTTCCCAAGAGGCTTTTCCACGAGGCTTTCCACAGGGCTGTCCCACGTGCCACCGTGGTGTGAGTCGATCCTCGGCTTGAAAGTCGAGGCAGTGCAGGGAAAACAGGTTTCTCTGGAATGGACTGAGACATCTGGGGGACTCTGGGAATGGTGGCAAGACCCTGGAGTTCCTCTCGCCTTTCCTGGTGGAGAGCGCCTCCTCTTGAGATGCGACGGGAACGCCGGGAATTCTTTCCCGACCACGCAGGGAAAGGATCCCTCCCTCGAGGTATGAGGCGGAAACGGGGCTGCCTCTGGATTTGGGCGGGACTTCGTGCTTCCTCTCGAGTGGAGACGGGTATGTCGGGGAACTTCTTGAGTTGCAGCAAGGGTGTGAAGGACCCTTTGGAAGTTCGAGAGGTTAGGTGTGATTAGCCTCGAGACGCCTCAGCAGGAAACGGGCCTCATCTCGCCTGGAGGGGAGAACCTCCTGGATTTTCTCGAGTTGCGGCAGGTGCTCTCGACTTACGACTGGGACCTCAGGGACCCGCTCTGGTGGCCTCAGGAAAGGCCAGTCCCCATGCAGTTGCACGGGGGCCTCTCGGGATTCCTCTCCCGTCGATGCAGGGCCCTAGGACCTTGTGTGGAGTCGGTGCCGGATCCTGAGGATTCCTCTCCAGTGCTGACATGGATCTTGGGTACCTCTGGAGTCTCCCAGGGGAGTCATTCCTCTTCGCGAGTGGGGATATGCACGTGGGTTTTCCTCCCGAGCTGTAGCAGCAGTGTCACGCTTCCCTTCGCGTGGATCATGGGATCTGTGGCTTTCACTCGAGGCTTTCTCAGGAGACTTTCCCACGAGGCTGTCCCACAGGGTTGTCCCACATGCCACCGTGGTGTGAGTCGATCCTCAGCTTGAAAGTCGAGGCAGTGCAGGGAAAAAAGTTTCCCGTGGAATGGAATGAGACATCTCGGGGAGTGTGGGAACGGTGGCACGAACCTGGAGTTCCTCTCCCGTTTCAAGTGGAGAGCGCCTCCTCTTGAGATGCGACGGGAAACTCCGGGAATACTTTCCCGACCACGCAGGGAAAGGATCCCTCCTCTAGAGCTATGGAGGCGGAAAAGGGGCTCCTCTGGTATGTGGGCGGGACTCTCGTGCCTTCCTTCTCGAGTGGAGACGGGTATGTCGGGAACTTCTTGAGTTGCAGCAAGGGTGTGAAGGACCCTTTGGGAAGTTCCAGAGTTAGGTGTGATTAGCCTCGAGGACGCCTCAGCGGAAATGGGCCTCATCTCGCCTGGAGGGGAGAACCTCCTGGATTTTCTCGAGTTGCGGCAGGTGCTCTCGACTTACGACTGGGACCTCAGGGACCCGCTCTGGTGGCCTCAGGAAAGGCCAGTCCCCATGCGAGTTGCATCGGGGCCTCTCGGATTCCTCTCCCGTCGATGCTGGGCCTAAGACCTTGTGTGGAGTCAGTGCCGGAACCTGAGGATTCCTCTCCAGTGCTGACATGGATCTTGGGTACTTCTGGAGTCTCCCCAGGGGAGTCAGTCCTCGTCTCGAGTGGGGGCATGCACAGTGCGCTTTCCTCCCGAGCTGTAGCAGCAGTGTCGCATCGCTCCCTATCCGTGGATCTAAGGGATCTTGGCTCCCTCGAGGCTTTCCCACGAGGCTTTCCACACGAGGCTTTCCCACAGGCTGTCCCCACGTGCACCGTGGTGTGAGTCGATCCTCGGCTTGAAAGTCGAGGCAGTGCATGGGAAAACAGGTTTCCCTGGAATGGACTGAGACATCTGGGGGACTCTGGGAATGTGGTACGACCCTGGAGTTCCTCTCCCTTTCCTGTGGAGAGCGCCTCCTCTTGAGATGCGACGGGAACGCCTGGGAATTCTTTCCCGAACACGCAGGGAAGGATCCCTCCTCTCGAGCTAGGGAGACGGAAACGGGGCTCCTCTGGATGTGGGCGGGACTCTCGTGCTTCCTCTCGAGTGGAGAACGGGTATGTCGGGAACTTCTTTAGTTGCAGCAAGGGTGTGAAGGACCCTTTGGAAGTTCCAGATGTTAGATGTGATTAGCCTCGAGACGCCTCTGTGGAAATGGGCCTCATCTCGCCTGGAGGGGAGAACCTCCTGGATTTTCTCGAGTTGCGCCAGGTGCTCTCGACTTACTTCGGGACCTCAGGGACCCGCTCTGGTGGCTCAGGAAAGGCCGTCCCCATGCGAGTTGCTCGGGGCCTCTCGGGATTCCTCTCCCGTCGATGCTGGGCCTAAGACCTTGTGTGGAGTCAGTGCCAGAACCTGCGGATTCCTCTCAGTGCTGACATGGATCTTGGGTACTTCTGGAGTCTCCCCAGGGAGTCAGTCCTCGTCTCGAGTGGGGGCATGCACTGCGCTTTCCTCTCGAGCTGTAGCAGCATGTCCGCTTCCCTTCGCGTGGATCAAGGGATCTGTGGCTTTCCCTCGAGGCTTTCCCAACGAGGCTTTCCCACAGGGCTGTCCCACGTGCACCGTGGTGTGAGTCGATCTCGCTTGAAAGTCGAGGCAGTGCAGGGAACAGGTTTCCCTGGAATGGACTGAGACATCTGGGGACTCTGGAATGTGGCACGACCTGGAGTTCCTCTCCTTTCCTGTGGAGAGCGCCTCCTCTGAGATGCGACGGAACGCCGGGAATTCTTTCCGACCACGCAGGAAAGGATCCCTCCTCTCGAGCTAGGAGGCGGAAACGGCGGCTCCTCTGATGTGGCGGGACTCTCGTGCTTCCTCTCGAGTGGAGACGGGAATGTCGGGGAACTTCTTGAGTTGCAGCAAGGGTGTGAAGGACCCTTTGGAAGTTCCAAAGTTTAGGTGTGACTAGCCTCGAGCCGCCTCAGCGGAAATGGGCCTCATCTCGCCTGGAGGGAACCTCCTGGATTTTCTCG